>NC_090733.1:8322459-8347154 GCF_036898095.1 Palaemon carinicauda | reverse complement strand
TATATATATTATATATATATATATATATATATATATATATATATATATATATATATATATATATATATATATATATATATATATATATATATATATATATATATATATATATATATATATATATATATATATATATATTATATATATATATATATATATATATATATATATATATATATATATATATATATATATATATATATATATATATATATATATATATATATATATATATATATATATATATTATATATATATATATACATATATATATATATATATATATATATATATATATATATATATATATATATATATATATATATATATATATATATATATATATATATATATATATATATATATATATATATATATATATATATATATATATATATATATATATATATATATATATATATATATATATATATATATATATATATATATATATATATATATATATATATATATATATATATATATATATATATATATATATATATATATATATATATATATTATATATATATATATATATATATATATATATATATATATATATATATATATATATATATATATATATATATATATATATATATATATATATATATATATATATATATATATATATATATATATATATATATATATATATATATATATATATATATATATATATATATATATATATATATATATATATATATATATATATATATATATATATATATATATATATATATATATATATATATATATATATATATATATATATATATATATATATATATATATATATATATATATATATATATATATATATATATATATATATATATATATATATTTATTTGCCACGAATTTTTAGTAGGATTGCTTTCGGACTGTGTCAGATCTCAAGGAAAGGGCCCGTGTAAGAAGGCTTTAGCACTGTCTTGCTAGTTACGTTGCATAGGAAGACGTGCGTTGCAGATTGCAAGTCCGTTGGTATGTTATGCTTCGCTGGGGGCTTGTAAGTCTGGCGGCACGGAGTAAATTTTCCCAGTATAGGCTGGAGATCGTCGGAAGAGGTTGTAGAAGGAAAAAATTTGGCAGGGACGACCAACGGGTCACCATACACCATTTCAGCTGCCGAGACGTCGAGGGCGTCTTTAAGAGGGGTCCTTAGTCCCAGGAGGACCCAAGGAAGCTGAATAAACCAGTTGCAATCCTTGCAGCAGGAAATCAAAGCTTCTTTGAGGGTGCGATGAAAATGTTCAACCATTCCATTGGCAGCGAGGTTGTAGGCTGTTGTCTGATGTATGGTGATGCCCAGGAGATTTGCTAATGATGTCCATAATTGAGAGGTGGAAGTGGTACCCCTGTCAGAAGTCATATGCTCAGACATACCAAATCTTGAAATCCATTCAGAGAGTAAGGCAGATGTACATGAGGCGGACATTGCAGTTTCCATGGGAATGGCTTATGGCCAACGTGTGGAGCGGTCGATGACGTTAAACAGGTAACGATGTCCTTGTGATGTGGGTAGGGGGCCTACAACGTCGACGTGAATGTGTACGAAACGACGGTGAGTTTGAGGAAAGGTGCCCAATCCTGAATCCGTGTGTCGATGTACTTTTGAAGTTTGTCAAGAAGTACAGGGGCGGACCCAATTCTTAGCAAATGAACTTTGCCTTCAGCAGCTGTGCAGTAGAACGGCACTAGGGATATGAAATTCCGCGAATGAAATCAAACACCTGCCGTCGCATGGGAGCAGGAATCCAAGGTCGCGTTCTACCAGTACTTACGTCACAGAGTAGGGTGGTGTTGGAGTCTTCGAGGAGGAAGTCTTTCCAAGGAAGGGACGTGCAGGATGTCCTACATGCTTGATACTCTGGATCCTGTCGTTGGGCTTCAGCCAGGGTGTTGTAATGCAATCCCAGTTGAACGGCACCCAACGTGTTTCTTGACAGGGCATCGGCAACGGGATTCATTTTCCCAGGGACATATTGAAGGGTGTAATTGTATCCAGCCACGGCGGCGAGATGTCGGCGTTGAATGTCGGACCAGGCGTCAGACTGTCGAGTGAAGGAGTGCACCATAGGCATGTGGTCTGTGCGAATGACGAAGGGCGTACCTTTTAAGAAATGACAAAAGTGACGGACAGCCAAGTGCACCGCCAGCAATTCTCGATCGAAGGTAGAATAACCCGATTCTGCACTGGACAGTTTTCTGCTGAAGAAGGCCAATGGGCGGGGCGAGCCGCTGACCACCTGCTCGAGTACTGCACCAATAGCAAAGTCGCTGGCACCGGTGAAGAGTAGGAGAGGGGCGTGTGGGATAGAAGTGAGAGCCGCAGCAGTTGATAGGGCCTTTTTTGCATTGCAGAAGGCTGCTTCTTGAAGGGGACCCCACTTCAGGTCCTTTGGCTTGCCCTTGAGGGAGGCGTAGAGAGGAGCAAGAGTGGCGGGAATGGCTGGCAGAAAACGGTGATAATAGTTGATTATGCCCAAGAATTCCTGCAGAGCTTTGACGGTCGAGGGCGCGGGGATGTTCTTAACTGCTGTTACCTTTTCAGGGAGGGGATGGACTCCCTCAGGAGTGATGCGGTGCCCTAAGAACGACACTTCGTTGGCGCCAAAGGTACACTTGTCGTACCGGACTACAAGGCCATTTTGTTGCAGGCGGTTGAGCACGATGCGCAGGTGACGGAGGTGTTCCTCTTTTGAGGAGGAGAACACAAGAAAGTCTCCCACATAGCATACACAGAAAGGGAAGTCCCCTAAGATGCCATCCATGAGACACTGAAATGTGGCCCCAGCATTACGAAGGCCAAAATAGGAGTAATTGAAGGTTTATGTACCAAACGGAGTGGTGATGGCGGTCTTCGGGATGTCTTCTGGGTTCATAGGCACCTGATAATACCCCTTCAAGAGGTCGAGCGTAGAAAAAACCTTCGCTTTGTGCAGGTAGGAGGTCACGTTGGCAATGTTTGGGAGGGGATAGTGATCCGGTTCTGTTTGCATGTTCAGGCGCCTATAATCCCCGCACAGAACGATGTATAAGGGTGACGACCATGGGCTGGAGGCCTTTTGGCAAAGGCCCATTTCCTCCATTTTGGCAAACGTCTGTTTGGTGGGTGCCAATCGTTCCGGTGCCAGACGTCTGAATTTTGCGAACACTGGGGGTCCTGTCTCTTGATATGGTGATAAATACCGTGCTTGGCAAGAACCGTGGGCGTTTGGCGAAGTTCTGGACAGAAAACTTCCGGGTACGACGTGAGGAGGTGGGCGTAGGCATCCGTGGGTGCGCTGATGTGGAGAGCGAGGTTAGAGGGGGGCGGGTTGAAGAGGCGTCGACAAGTACGAGTCTGCGTTGACCAATCATCGGTGGGCGACATGGACCAGAAGGTGGAAATGAGAGAGGATATCCGCACCGAGGATTGTCATTGTGACGTCAGCAACGAGAAACTTCCAATTGAATTTACCATTTCTGAACGATAATGTGAGGTTCTCGTAACCATAGGTGGGTATCGCAGATCCGTTGGCAGCTACCAAGCAGACGTCGGCAGATGTAGACAGAAAACGTCGTGCCTTGAAGAGTTTCCTTGGCAAAAGAGAACGATAAGCACCCGTTTCTACCAAAAATCGCACGCCCGTTCCTGCATCCAGTAAAAAGAAAAGATTAGAAACATGGGAGGCCACCGCCACGAGCGATGGCCTACTTACACGTTTTTTTACCACTGACAATCCTTGGCACATTTCTTCGCGGTTGCCCTAAATCTGAAGTGGTAGTATCAAAACTGCTGCAGATAGGAGGTAGTAAGTGGCTGTAGAAGTCGTTCGTTGGGGCGCGAGCGATTGGTGGGTCGTGGGCGGGTTTGTCGCTGCTTCGGCACGTCACGGGGTAGGCGTGTATGTCCTACGGCATTCATGTCATCTTCGGTTGAGGTTGAATAGGCATCCTCTTCGTCAAGGGTGGAGGCGTTGATGGGGGTCTTGAAGTGGCTGTCCATAAGGTCGTCGGCTTTGGTCATCAAGCCCTTTATGAGTAAACTATCGACATCGGGTATGGCAGCGCATATAGGTCTGGGTAAACAGCGTATCCAAAGGACACATGGAGAGCCGTCTGCGGCAGGTTGAAGGCGAGCGATACTGGTCATTTCCCTAAGGGTAAGCGAAGCCCTTTGGTCCCCCAACGGTTATTGAGAGAGCTGAAAAAGCTCTGCTATACGGGCGGCTTGCGACGGCGAGTACTGCTGCAGAAGGTATGTTTTGAGGGCGTCATACGCTAATGGGGTGTCTCCCTGTTCACAAAGCGTGTCGGATATTTCTGGGAAGGTGTCCTCGGGTATCGCTGCGAGAACATAATCTGCTTTGGTGGTTGAGCGAGTCACGCCCCTGATGCGAAACTGGACTACTGTGCGCTGAAACCAAGCAAGCACCTCTCCGCTGGCAAACGATGAAAGTTTGAATGGGGTTTCCGCAGCGCCAACTGCCGTAGAGTCCGCAATAGTACCAACGATGGAGGGGCGAGGGGGTGGGGGTGGAAGGCAGTGGGAGCAAGTCGACTTCAGGGGTCACCAATGTGACGGTGCCGTAGGGAAAGTTGTGAATCAAAGGCAGGATGCAATCAACTGAGTAACTTTATTATAGAACACTCTCCTTTATATACAAAACCTCAAGGCAACAGGCATTTTCATGTTTACAAGACAGACAATGTTACAGAGGAAAACCGGAGACATGATTATTCAGGTTCTTTTTAGTGTGAGGGAAGAGCGCAGATACAAGCATAATATATACAAAATAATTTTTATACGATTGTGTGACACACGGTTGGTACAAGATATATATATATATATATATATATATATATATATATATATATATATTATATATATATATATATATATATATATATATATATATATATATATATATATATATAAATATATATATATATATATATATATATATATATATATGTATATATATATATATATATATATATATATATATATATATATATATATATATATATATATATATATATGACCATAAAAAATTATGATATTATTTACTTTTATTATCCAAAAATTAACGAGGTAACTTATTTTTTTTTTCAATTGAATATGGTAAGCATTATTAATCGTATTTTTTATATAAGGTATGTTTTTCATTCTATAACTTATAACATATGCTAAATAAAAGGAGTAATTTATAATCGTTTACAGAGGCGTAAGCCTAGGGTACATTTGGGCATCAGTTAATTACTAAATTTTAATTGCGATTAAATCATTGATTTAATGATAAATATTTTGAATCAGTAATCAGGCCGCACAAAAATCATACAAGAACAATTGCATGTAACTGTTCTGATAACAAAAGAATCAACATAGTTCCTCTGACCGATAAATATCCTTTTATTATACAGAAGCATATTTGAAAACATTACACAATGAACTGATGTTGTTAATTGGTATCCCACGTATGTTTCGTCATCCTCATTACCTTGGGTATATTATGCCATTACAATGCAGGACAATAGAGAACAAGGGAAATGGATATGGTAATGGGGTCAACAATAATATTGGGATTGTCAATATAAGATATCAGATATTTTAGTTGGTATTATGCAATGGCCGTAGTGTTTGTTCACCTTAATTATTCTAATTTTTGACAAACCGACCTGGGAAAAGTATCATTGTTATTATTCTCAAACAACAATAAGTGAAGTTTGTGTTTTTACGATGTGGAGATATAGGTCCGGAAAAACGAACTGGTACGATCTTTCACAAAATATTTAATAATTTAAGAATTTATATTATCACAGATGAATTTGCATAGATATAAAGTTATAATACCAAAAAAGCCAAATTATGAAACATTAAGGAAATTTGCATTTTAAACTGTTTATAAGATAAATGGTGATTGATGAAAATAATTTTTTTTATACTATCTATATAATTGCAAAATACTCAAATTTTTAGTTATACCTAAAGGAGTTTTACGCACAATGTCTTTCATTCACAAAGCAACGTTTCGGGTAAATTAGAATGTAAGAAGTTACATTTTCTATCAATGGAAAACATAATACATTTTACGATCATCACTAAAAATTTTAAAGATAATTGCTAAGATCTCTGATCAAATAGGAACTTTTGCATCGATTCTACTCCGAAATGATCAGTCTAGTTTGTTCATATAGTGGTTTCATGTTGAAGCTCACGTGAATGAGAAAAATATTTTCCTAAATCAGGTTCGTAATCAAGTTAATTGATTGATGTTTTTTTCATATTTATATCTATATTTATATTTATATTTGCAAGAAGACATCACTGTTAGCATTATCTATTTCAAAATCAATGACCAGGTATAATTTTTTTTTGGGGGGTGGGGGGGTGGGGCCGGAGGCAAAATTATATTTTAAATTGAGCACTTATAAGGAATAAGGGAAGAGTGGCCTAACATATTGGTGAAGAAGGGCCTTAATATCTCTTACTTAAACCTTGAGTTATTTTTTATTTTCAATTTTGATTATTATTATTTTCAAGATCATTATTTCTTTTATTATTATTATTATTATTATTATTATCATTATTATTATTATTATTATTATTATTATTATTATTATTATTATTATTATTATTATTACGATTATTATTATTATTATTATTATATAAATATATCATGAAATTATATGTGGTATTAATTTTTTCAGACCTTTGTTACCTAGAATATTAATGTTTAATTCATCAGTCATGCTGAACTTTGACGTTTAATCACCCATAAGCATATGTATAAAAATGCTTGAATGAAAATTTTTTTTTTCAAGGAATATCAAGTTCAATGTACGACCATTAAAAAAAAGATACCAATATATATATATATATATATATATATATATATATATATATATATATATATATATATATATATATATATATATATATATATATATATATATATATATATATATATATATATATATATATATATATATATATATTGTTTGCATAAACTAATGTCCTACTTCCCTGAAATTAGGAATTTTTGTAATAAACCTGATACTTACCGATACTAATTAATAATAAGCCATATTAAAGGCAATGACATCACCCTCTTACATAGGCTACGTATTTCATTCCAATCAATGTTATACCAAAACCCCTCCGGTATATACAAAACCAAAACACCGAAACTTCAGATGAATAGACTAGGCACTGCTCGTCGTGCTCAAAACTTTTTTAACAATTAACATGTTAATGGACTGATTTTTTTTTCTTATTTTCGCTTTCATGGATGTTCCAATTAGCTTAAGAGGAAATCACTCTTGATTGAATTAGACGTCACTTATGCAAAGCAGGTCATTACATTTTATAATTCAGCTGGGAAGGCAAAAAATATCACTACTGAATCCGAGTTTAGAGAAATATTGGATATTTCAACTGGATACAAAAATTCAGTTTATTTTTCAAATATCTGGAATTCTTCATTATATTGTATTGAGTTACTGGTCAAATATTATTCATTATTTTCTGAAGATAAATATATTTTTCAGAGGAATATCCGGGAGTCTTAGTCCTAGTAATGAAATAAAATGAAGAGATACATATTCATGATTATGCCTGATTAAATACATATATACGGGTGGTACAATGTATTGATGTATATAAGATTTATTGAATAGAATAACTACAAAATTCGAGTACTTGTCTCCTCTAGAATTTTTTCTATTTTGGGGTTGGGGATGGTTGGGCTAAAATTATATCTAATTACTTTGATCTAATAGAAAAAAATAACCTGTGATCTCTTTCGTTGAGCTTGACCTCAACAGCTGGTGTACATCTCACCAGCAAAATCGCCAACAAAAATGTATATAAATTTCATCTTGCCATTTGCAGACTATCTTAAACTGAATTTCCCTTTTTGTATTGCAAAAATTAAATGATTTCTCATTATGCCAGTTCATGACGATTTCTAAATATCCTATGACATAGCATTGTTAATTCTCCTGTAAAACATTGTTTCCCCTCAAATTGCATAGAAAAACTAAAAGTTATTTTTAATCCCATAAGGTATTGTTGGTAAACCTTCATTTTTACTTTCTCAAATATAGCTAGTTTTCTTCATTTCTCTTCACTTCAACTCTGTTAGTATTCTTGTTCTCGGAATATACCTTATTGTAGCTTCCATATATTCATACTTTCTTAATCAAATAAAAACTTCAAATACCTGATGAATATTTATATATAAAAAGGAAAGAGAAAAAAAATATTTTTCAAAGTTTAATATTGATATTTAGGTGAATATAAATCTCTCAAAGACCTGAGGTGTTTCTTCTAGCAAAACCGGAAATATGACTTATTAAAATATAACCTATGGCACTAATAGTCCAGCTAGGTTTCAGTGTTAGTAGTGGTAAAACAATTATTCCAATGCGTTACATCATTGAGAGAGAGAGAGAGAGAGAGAGAGAGAGAGAGAGAGAGAGAGAGAGAGAGAGAGAGAGAGAGAGAGAGAGAGAGAGAGAGAGAATCTCTCCAAGCTATTTGAACTGGCTAAAAGTCCTCTTTGTTGATTCAGTTTCACTGGAAATCGATGTTAAACCTCATGACATTGGTCTTTCTCTATGAAAATCCTTTCGGCCACCTATTAGTTTGTCATGAAGAAAATAACGTTCATATGTACTGGAACTGCTTAGGAAACTAATGTTTATGCGCAAAAAGTTATTAACCAAAATACTAAGAGAATACTGCAAGAGGCTGTAGACAATAATCATCGACTTTTTTTTTTTATTCATTATTTACAATTTGTTGCTTAGAAAATCCATTTACCGATATCATATTAGAACAAATAATGAACATGCAAGATTGAGTTATTTTTTTAGTAAGGTTACATTAATGTTAGATTAAGGTTGAACATAAAACTTTAATGACAGATCTCTATGCATTTCACATAGCAAACAAAAAAAAGGGTAACGTCCAATTTTTGTCTCTTTTTTTTTTTAATATTGCTTCACTTTTATCTCCAGAAAGTGTTTACTGGTTTAGAAACTCCTCCGGAGGAAAAGTCTTGTGTTATAGTTATTATTTTTCTAAAAGAGATCATAAGTTAACCGAAGTATATGATGGAGACAGACAAATAGCCATAGAGTTAGTCTTAAATTAGAGGTAGTTTTATCTTGATACATGTTTTATTACCACTGAGGCTATCATATTTACACTGTAAATGGAAAAAATAATGATACCCATTAATTTTTGTTACTTAGCTCTTTGCACTATATTTTACTCTACTTACCTTTTGCAACAATGACATGATAACAACAACTCCAAAAATAATAATAATAATAATAATAATAAAAATAATAATAATAATAATAATAATAATAATAATAATAATAATAATAATAATAAAATTAATAAAAATAATAATAATAATAAACAACGTTTGAACAAAGAAACATTTTAATAAACAGGGTCAAGATATGAAAGATCCTGAATGAACCTTAGTTTTAAGTGAATGAGGAAAGAATATGATTCATGAAAAAAATACAAAAAGTCAAATGTAAAGTAAACCAAAAACTCTATGGAGTAAACCAAAAATAAGAATCTTAAAGATCTACATTTTGGTTAATAATCTATTCATTATTATCTTTCAATAATAATAATACGAAAACAATATTAATCAATCAGCTTTGAATTATATATAAGGTATAGAATTGTAACTATTATTTACTACAGTATCCCATATCTTTATTTGTCTTAGACAACGCCCAAGATACATATTTCCAGAATTGAACACCCATATTCTTTTTATAGGAATATACGTCTCTATTTCCATTAGGAAAAAATGAAGACTATAATGAGCATTTTAAGGGGGAGCCATAATGGGCTAATTTTTTTATGAAAAATAATCGTGGCCGCATTCCGAATGAGTGCATTACCCACCATCTGTGGTGGCCCGATTATAAATGTTGAAAGGTTGTAATCGTAAACAGTAATTGGCATTTGCTTAACGTATCAATTAACCTCAATATAAAAGAAGTATGCAGACATAACCCCCGGACAAAGTATATATATATATATATATATATATATATATATATATATATATATATATATATATATATATATATATATATATATATATATATATATATATATATATATATATATATATATATATATATATATATATATATACATACATATATTTCAAATAAGCCATTTATATTAATACGTTAAAGTCTGGATTCTCTTAACGACCTCGGGATCAGAGCCCCAGGCGAAATCACTCAAAGACTATAGTATCAGACTGGCCGGGATTTGAACCCTGGTCCAGGATACCTGTATGCCAGTGACCAGTGGCGGAGTGGCATGGTCAATGGCATACAGGTATCCTGGACCAGGGTTCAAATCCCGGCCGGTCTGATACTATTGTCTTTGAGTGATTTTGCCTGGGGCTCTGATCCCGAGGTCGTTAATAGAATCCAGACTTTAATGTATTGATATATATATATATATATATATATATATATATATATATATATATATATATATATATATATATATATATATATATATATATATATATATATATATATATATATATATATATATGGCTTATTTGAAATATGAAAAACACGTTTAAATGTGCAAAAAAATTATCATATATATATATATATATATATATATATATATATATATATATATATATATATATATATATATATATATATATATATATATATATATATATACATATGTATGTATATATATACTATATATATAATCTATATATAAATATATATATATATATATATATATATATATATATATATATATATATATATATATATATATATATATATATATATATAATATGTGTGTACGCATATATAAATATCATTATAAATTCACTAACACTGTTAATGTCAGGCTATTCTTAGTTGTATATCACCATTAGCGGAGAGCAATGTACTGATAAAAGGGAGTTCAAGATAATTGCATTGATAAAATCGATAATAATAAAGAGTATAATGTAATTAAGTATAACTATTCAAAAGGCTATAAAAGGTAGGGGAAAAAAATGTACATACCATGTACAAAAGCAGAGATGGGAAAAGTGCCAACATAGCATCCACCTTCGTCTACGTCAAAACCAATACCGATTCGCAAGGATATGAATCAGGAAATTAGGCTAGCGAGTAGTGCCACTCTCCCGCCATTGATTTAGGTATTTATGTCTTGGATAGGGACAAGAAATCGCTGGTAGGCATATTGTTTCGATAAAATCAAATTAAAATTTTGGACTTGATAGGCAATACAAAAAATATTTGTCGTGTTATGGGATTAATGATGAAATCTTTCATAAAAATCTCTGCAAGGGGTATTTTGAATTTGGAATGGCATTCGAGTTTTCCTTAATTTTTTATCATGGTCAGCCTCCATCCGTTTTTTTGTCCATGGTTGTCATATATGTCAAGACTCCGTAATAATACAGTGAATATATTTTCGGAGTTTTGCATAAGTCGCATGGTTGATATCAGGATTTTTATGAGCCTAGGTAATCAGTGGCACCACAAAGTCTTAGAACACCTTAATTCATGTTGTTATTTAAGGTTGTGAAGGCCTATTCATATTGTCCCGACCTGACGATCGCTAGACTGGGGTTCGAGTCCCGCTGAATTTCGATAGTTTCTTGTAGTGTCTTCAAGCTCACCATCCTGTGGAGTCATCAACAGCCATTATTATTATTATTATTATTATTATTATTATTATTATTATTATTATTATTATTATTATTATTATACCTTTCATGTTCTTTAAGTCTAGTTTTCCACTGGGGGGAGAGGGGCAAGCCAGCCTCAACTTGGTGCTGGTCCAAAGCCCGGGTAAATGGGGAGGATTGGCGGCAGGAAAGGCATCCGGCCATAAAAAAATTAGCCAAAAGAACTATTATTATTATTATTATTATTATTATTATTATTATTATTATTATTTTAACTTGTTAAGCTACAATACGTTGGAAGCAGGTTGCTATAAGCCTAGGGGCTGTTCCAACAAGGAAAATAACCCAGTGAGAAAAGGAAATAAGGAAAAACTACTAGAGAAGTTTAGGAACAGTAACAATACTAAAATAAATCTTCACATATAAAATATAAAAACTTGAAAATTACAAGAGGATAAAAACTTCAAAATAACAAGAAGAATAGAAACAAGATTGGAAAGTGTGCCCGATTTTACACTCAGGAAAGAGATCTCTAACTCTAGACAGTGAAAAGCCAATGTACAGAGGCTATTGCACTACCCACGGCTAGAGAACAATGGTTTATTTATGTAGTGTACTTCTCCCGAAAGAGCTGCTTACCATAGCTTGAGTCTCTGTTACCCTTACCAAGAGGAAAGTAGCCACTGAACCATTACAGTGCAGTGGTTAAGCTCATGAGAGAATAAGAATTGTTTGATAATTTTAGTGAAGCCAAATGTGAGGAAAGAGAAGAATGTGTAAAGGATAGGGAAAACTATTCTGAGTATGTGTCGGCAAAGATGAAACAAGCTGTAACCACAGAGAGGGATCCCATCTACAGTAGTACTGTCTAGCCAGTCAAAACACACAATAACTCTCTAGCGCATTATCTCAACGGGTGGCTTGTGGTCTGGCCACCTACTACCTGGCCCTCCTTGGTCATGGCTATGGTGGGGAGGTAGCTACGGGCGTTGATCATATGTATATATAGGCAGGGCTTTATCCTGCTAGATAGGGCATTGTCATTGTCTATTGTCTTTGATATTTATGAACGGCCTTTAAATATTAAACCTATGACATTAACCTTATGCAAAGAACCTAATGAAATATGATGCAGTTCCACTTCACTGACCTTAATCAGAGCAATCGCGAAATGGGATTACCACGAAATAAACCTTTATTACTTTCAAGCTCTTAAATAGAGTAAAAAAAAAAAGTAAATGTTAGTTTCCCATGTATTCTCTATTAAATTTTCGTATTGATCGACATCAACAACTTAATTGCGACATGCGAGGTAATTAATTGTTTGTTATCCATTACATCTCACAATTTATGTAATGCCTCTGCCTAAATTATCTTTTTCCTACCCTGTTATTCCATAAAATTCATTCCCAGCTTATTAACTTTCATTAAGTTGTTTTCCTCCGTTTCTCTCTTATTTTTCTCAAGAGTGGGAAAATTTTCCAAGGGCACGAAATTAAGCAAGAATTACCTTTTCGAGGATTCAATTACGAGCTGTTATTTCGTATATTAAGGAAATAAAGAGACAGGAAGCATCTAAAAGGAGGATATTGTTCGTAATGATGATATTTTGTTGATCGTGGAGCTGAAGAGGCTGCGTTACCTAAACGAACCGGCAACTATAACTGGAGATCTCTATAGTTTAGTCATCTTATTTTGGTAAGTTCATACCACAGATAACCATAATTGCATTAACGTAGACTGTTTGCAGAAAAAGGACATCTTGTTTTTAAGTAAATTTTTGCACTTTGAATTCTTGAATATTAGAAAATATTGTATAATATACTGTATATTTCGTGATAGGTTAAAATATTCTTAATGAATTAGTTAAGCGATGCTCTGAAATAATATATTCATGAAGCAAAACATTTTGCGTCCAATGGGCTGCAACTTGGTGATACATTACTATTACTACTACTACTACTACTACTCCACTAAATAGTAGTAGTAGTAGTAGTAGTAGTAGTAGTGAATAAATTGTACGTTGTCTATCGGAGTAATAGACGTCCGTTCGAATTTTTTAACAATACATTGTAAACTCTACTAGTTCTCTTAGACCATAGGACATCAATGTATCCTGAGATATTCTCATGTCTCGAAGCTTCCTATTTCCACCTCCTTATACTAGATAGCCTTCACATGTCCTATAACACATCGCCTGCAAATGTAATTTTCTTTGATGAGGGATCCAGTTTCCATTCTCCTTGCTGCTCTCTCCACAACACTATGATTGTGGTCACTGTACCGCATGTGTTTCACACATGCTCGTCTATTGTAACGGCACTTTCTTTTTATCGTATATCTCGCTCTACTCCTCACTGTTAATGTTCATGAATTATCTATTTATTTATTTTTTTATATACCTATTGTATATAAACTCGCTATCCATTGAAATGAAGTTAGTTACATTCACCTTGCCTCTCAGTTACAACTTAACGGCTCTACGGCACAGCACACCACTAGAATCTTAGTTGCAAAGCGCTGCAATCTGTAGAATGTTCATTGTTATTAGCTACCTCCTAAACAGACAGCACAACTTACATATTTTTAGGGAACTTATCAAGCGAGAGGTCACAGACCATCTCTTAAGCTATGAATGTTTGGTATACTAGCAATGGGGTGTGACGGGCCGAGAGAGGGTTGTGAACTCAAAGGCAGGATACAATCAACTGAGTACTTTATTAAGAAACACTCTCCTTTATATACAAAACCTCAAGGCAACAGGAAAATACATGTTCGAGAAAGTGACAATGTTACAGAGGAAAACTGGAGACATGATTATTCAGGTTCATTTTAGTGCGAAGGAAGAGCGCAGATACAAACATAATATATACAAAATAATTTATGTACGATCGTGTGACAGACAGTTGGTACAGGGCTCTCCCCTAAAAATGACATACTGTACATGTTAAATAGGGCGCCCTGATCTAGAGAGACGAACTGTAAGCGGGCCATCTGGCAGAATATAAGTAGGTTTTAGACGATCAATGGAGACCCAGTCTTCTTTGCCACAAATGCTTAGTAGGAATGCTTTCGGACTGCGTCGGATCACAAGGAAAGGGCCCGTGTAAGGGGGCGTTAGCGGTGGCTTGCTAGTGTCGTTGCGCAGGAAGACGTACATTGCAGAGTGCAAGTCCGTTGGTATGTGATGCTTTGCTAGGGGATTGTAAGTCTGGCGGCACGGAGTAAATTTTCCCACGACGTGACATATGCGCTGGAGATCGTCGGAGGAGATTGTAGAAGAAAAAAATTGGCAGGGACGACCAACGGGTCGCCATGCACCAATTCAGCTACCGGAATGTCAAGGGCGTCTTTAGGAATGGTCCTTAGTCCCAGGAGGACCCAGGGAAGCTGAGTAAACCAGTTGCAATTCTTGCAGCGGGACATCAAAGCTGCTTTGAGGGTGCGATGAAAACGTTCAACCATTCCATTGGCAGCGGGGTTGTAGGCCGTTGTCTGATGTAGGGTGATGCCCAGGAGATTCGCTAATGATGTCCACAATTGAGAGGTGAAAGTGGTTCCCCTGTCAGAAGTAATATGCTCAGGGATACCGAATCTTGAAATCCATCCAGAGAGTAAGGCAGATGTACATGAGGCGGACATTGCAGTTTCCATGGGAAAGGCTTCAGGCCAACAAGTGGAGCGGTCGATGACGGTAAATAGGTAACGATGTCCTTGTGATGTGGGTAACGGGCCTACAACGTCGACGTGAATGTGTGCGAAACGACGCTGAGGTTGAGGAAAGGTGCATACTCCTGAATCGTTGTGTCGATGTACTTTGGAAGTTTGGCAAGAAGTACAGGTGCGGACCCAATCCCTAGCATCCTTAGAAATGCCATGCCAAATGAACTTTGCCTTCAGCAGCTGTGCAGTAGAACGGCACGAGGGACGTGAAAGGCCGAATGAAATCAAACACCTGCCGGCGCATGGGAGCAGGAATCCAAGGTCGCGGTCTACCAGTACTGACGTCATAGAGGAGGGTGGTGTTGGAGTCTTCGAGGGGAAAGTCTTCCCAACGGAGGGACGTGCAGGATGTCCTACATGCTTGATACTCTGGATCTTGTCGTTGGGCTTCAGCCAGGGTGTTGTAATCCAATCCCAGTTGAACGGCACCCAACGTGTTTCTTGACAAGGCACCGGCAACGGGATTCATTTTCCCAGGGATGTATTGAAGGGTGCAATTGTATTCAGCCACGGTGGAGAGATGTCGGCGTTGACGGGCGGACCAGGCGTCAGACTGTCGAGAGAAGGCGTGCACCAGAGGCATGTGGTCTGTGCGAATGACGAAGGGCGTACCTTCTAAGAAATAGCGAAAGTGACATACAGCCAAGTTCACCGCCAGCAATTCTCGATAGAAGGTAGAATAACCCGATTCTGCCTTGGACAGTTTTCTGCTGAAGAAGGCCAATGGGCGGGGCGAGCCGTTGACCACCTGCTCGAGTATTGCACTAATAGCGACGTCGCTGGCATCGGTGGAGAGAAGGAAAGAGGCGTGTGGGATAGGAAAAGTGAGAGCCGCAGCAGTTGATAGGGCCTTCTTTGCATTGCAGAAGGCTGTTTCTTGAAGGGGACCCCACTTCAGGTCCTTTGGCTTGCCCTTGAGGGAGGCGTAGCGAGGAGCAAGAGTGGCAGCAGTGGCTGGCAGAAAACGGTGATAATAGTTGATCATGCCCAAGAATTCCTGCAGAGCTTTGACAGTCGAGGGCGCGGGGAAGTTCTGAACGGCTTCTACCTTCTCAGGGAGGGGATGAACTCCTTCAGGAGAGATGCGGTGCCCTAAGATCGACACTTCGTTGGCACCAAAGGTACACTTGTCTTATCGGACTAAAAGGCCGTTTTGTTGCAGGCGGTCGAGCACGTTACGCAGGTGACGGAGGTGTTCCTCTTTTGAGGAGGAGATCAAAAGTATGTCATCCACATAACATACACAGAAAAGAAGGTCCCCTAAGATGCCATCCATGAGACGTTGAAATGTGGCCCCAGCATTACGAAGGCCAAAACAGGAGTAATTGAAGGTGTATGTACCAAATGGAGTGGTCATGGCGGTCTTGATGATGTCTTCTGGGTTCATAGGCACCTGATAATACCCCTTCAGGAGGTCGGGGGTAGAGAAAACCTTCGTTTTGTGCAGGTAGTAGGTCATATCGGCAATGTTTGGGAGGGGGTAGTGATCCGGTTCTGTTTGCAGGATCAGGCGCCTGTAATCCCCGCACGCATGGAGGGAGTCGTCTTTCTTCAGAACGATGTGTGAGGGTGACGACCATGGGCTGGAGGCCTTTTGGCAATGGCCCATTTCCTCCATTTGGGCGAACGTCTGTTTGGCGCTGCCAATCGTTCCGGTGCCAGACGTCTGAATTTTGTGAAGACTGGGGGTTCCGTCGTCTTGATATGGTGATAAATACCGTGCTTGGCAGGAACTGTGGGCGTTTGGCGAAGTTCTGGACGGAAAACTTCCGGGTACGACGTTAGGAGGTGGACATAGGCATCCGTGTGTGCGCTGATGTGGAGAGCGAGGTTAGAGAGGGCGGGTTTAAGAGGTGTCGACAAGTACAAGTCTGCGTTGACCAATAGTCGGTGGGCGACATCGACCAGAAGGTGGAAATGAGAGAGGAAATCCGCACCGAGGATTGGCATTGTGACGTCAGCAACGAGAAACTTCCAATTGAATTTACCATTTCCGAATGATAATGTGAGGTTCTCGTAACCGTAGGTGTGTATCGCAGATCCGTTGGCAGCTATCAAGCGGACATCGGCATATGTAGACAGACTACGTCGTGCCTTGAAGAGTTTCCTTGGCAAAAGAGAACGACAAGCACCCGTGTCTACCAAAAATCGCACGCCCGTTCCAGCATCCTGTAAAAAGAAAAGATTAGAAACACGGGAGGCCACCGCCACGAGCGATGGCCTACTTACACGTTTTTTTACCACTGACAATCCTTGGCACATTTCTTCGCAGTTGCCCAGAATCTGAAGTGGTATTAGCAAAACTACGGCGGATGGGAGGTAGTAAGTGGTTGTAGAAGTCATTCGTTGGGGTGGGAGCGATTGTTGGGTGGTGGGCGGCTTGGTCGCTGCTTTGGCACGTCACGGGGTAGGCGTGTATATCCTACGGCATTCATGTCAGCTTCGGTTGACGTTGAATAGGCATCCTCCTCGTCAGGGTTGGAGGTGTTGATGGAGGTCTTGATTTGGCTGTCCATAAGGGCGTCGGCTTTGGTCATCAAGTCCTTTATGGGTAAACTATCGACATCGGGTATGGCAGCGCGTATAGGTCCGGGTAAACGGCGTATCCAAAGGGCACGAAGTAGGCTCACCTCACAAGGAGAGCCGTCTGCGGCAGGTTGAAGGCGAGCGATACTGGTCATTTCCCTGAGGGCAAGCGAAGCCCTTTGGTCTCCCAACGGTTGTTGCGAGAGCTGAAAAAGCTTTGCTATACGGGCGGCTGGCGACGGTGAGTACTGCTGCAGAAGGTATGTTTTGAGGGCCTCATACGCTATTGGGGTGTCTCCTTGTTCACAAAGCCAGTCGGGAAGGAGTCTGGAAAGGTTCAGTTTGAGATATTGGTATAGTAGAAGTAAAAAACTTCCTTAGTGGCCTAAGCTCAAGTTATTAGAATGAGTAATAACTTGAAATTTCAGCTGAGTGTGAGAGAGCTGAAAAAGAGAGTTTGTTAGATGCTGTGATTAGTAGAGAAAGCGTGGAATAAACATTCCTGCACCTGAAAGTACTATAACAAAAATATAAGATAAAATTTAATTACCATTGTGGTCACTGAGGCGTCTATGTGCTACTTGCTTGAGAGGGATTCCTTAACTTAAAAGATATAAAAGAGATTGCAAGCAAAAGAAGATTTAAAAGGAGTTAAAGAGGATGCTTAGATTTCAAACTGGTGCAGTTGCTAAGTTATCTCAGTGAAGGGTAGCTGCTGAGAAAGGCTGAGAATGTATCATCATTAGCAATTATGTGTTTAACAATTGCTGTCGCAGGTACAGGCTTATTGGGGATAAATTCCTGTCTTGAGTAGGCTTTTTTCTCGCCACTGCAATAGGTAATGTTGCAGAGGTTCATTTGTTGCTTGCTTGCAGTAGCTGCACGGTCTTTCTGGTCTCTGCTGGGCTGCTGGGTCCTCGTCATTGTCCATGATGATTTGCCAGTTGCACAGATACCCCAGTCCCAGTCTGCAAATGATAACTCCGACTTGATGGAGTATTTCTCTTGCAAGTGGATATGATAATAGATTTGTTGCTTCGATGTACCATTTTGCTGATCTTGATCCATCAAGGAAGCTCGCCTTACATCACTGGTCTTTTGGAGGTTACAAAAGGCTGCCATTCAATTCTCTATAGTTTTCAGTGTAAGTTGAAGTGTGATGCTTAATGTCTGGCACATTAGGGAAGATTTGTCTAGGTAATCGGCTTCAGCGTCACCAGTGATTCCGGTGTGACTTGGGCTCCAATTCAGAGTTACTTGCCTGTTGTTGCTTTGGTGGGCTAAGGGTAAGTACTGTATTGCTGTGATAAGGTAGACATTTTCAGTAGGTTCTTTGGTGCTGAGGGCCAGTATGGCTACTCTCGAATCTGTATGAATTGTTGTGTTTCCTTCTTTCAGAATGGCAGAGTGTTTTAGGGCTTTGGCAATTGCCACTAGATCTGTTTGAAAACCTCAAATTTTCTCTGTAGCCTGATGGAGACACGACTGCAGCAGCTGCTGCAGGAATGTCACGGTCAAGTGATCCATCAGTATAGTATATGCTGGGAGCTGAGGTGTTACTGATGGCATTTTTTGGCAGCTTTTGTGAGTTGCTGTGGTGTGCAGAGAGCTTTGTTTGCTGCTGGAAAGATAGTGAAGTTGTATTGGATGGGGTCCGGAGACCACGGGGCAGGAGTGCTATAGGCATCATACGTTTGTTGCCCCTTGGTCTTGTGGGCTTTATTTTGCATTTGCGTTCTTTTAAGTGTGTCCAACAGTCTCTTTACATATGAATTTGGCGGGTCTATCTCTTCTGGCAGAGGGAGAAGTCTTTAAAGTTTATTGTTCAGAGAGCAGTCTCTGTCTGCAATGATTGACTTTAATATTTTAATCCTGGTTCTGATGTCGATCCTGGCTAGACCGGAAATTAGGTTAGTTTCGTCTCATAACAAGCAGAGTCTGGTCCACATTGGAGAGCCGCTGATGAGTCTCATGGCATTGTTCCGTACCACTTCTAATGATGCTTTTTGAGTTCCAGTCAGTGAGGTGAACATAGGTCCAGCATAGTCTATGAGATCGAATTGCTTAAACGTAAAACAGTCTTAGGAGGCTGTTTGATATTACTTGTTTGAGGGAGGTCATTCGTTTCATGGCTGAGAGACGAATTTTTGTTTTCTCTCTGAGGTGGGTTACTTTGTTGGCCGGTGATAGAACTTTGCTGATAATTACTCCTAGATACATGAATTGACTCACCCATTCGATGGGTTCACCCATCACTGTGAAGTTCTGACGGTTGTGTGGGTGTTTTATGGCCATGGCTTTGGTCTTGTTAGCGTTAATCTCTAGGCCAAGGTCATTGCATTTAGCCTGGTGCATGTCCAATGCCTTTTGGCTGGTTTTTCGTGCGTGTGGTTTATGTGGGCAGATAATGCATATGTCACTAGCGTATATGCAGATTTCCACTACGTTTGGGAGATCTAGATTGGCTAGATTCTCCATAAGTAGGCTGAACAGATAGTGGCTTAGTATGCCCCGTGTGGTGTTCCATTTTCTAGGGGGATGAATTCTGAGGTTTTTCCTTGAAATGTGACTCTGGCTTTTTGGTTTAACGTGTAATTCCGAGTCCAGGCCAGTAGATGCGCTTTAACTCTTTTTTGAACAAGTAGGGAGAGGATGGCTGGAGAGCTGGCTAGCTAAAATGCTTTCTCAAGATCGAGAAAGAGTACAAAGGCTTTTTTTGCCGTTGATTGTTGTAAGAACATCGGTTATGCATTCTTGAGTGCCTATGCCTTTCCTGCAGGCATACAGGTAGTGATGTAGTGGGACTATTTTCCAGTGAAGTGTGTTGAGTACCATTCCTTCAGCTCCTTTCTTGGTGCACCTGATTAAAGCTATGGGTCAGTAGGTGTCTGGATCTTTGGTTTTTGGGATTGGTTTTGTGTCCTGTTGGTTCCATGTTATTGGGCAGTCTCTGTGTGTGTTCTGTTGATTAAGTGCAAGTACACAACCTTTGCAGGGCTTCCCATGTTCCTTAGCATACTGCATGGGATTAAGTTGGCTCCGGGTCGGTGTACTTGCTGCCTTTTACAAGTGCTGTGTTGAGTTATTCCATGGTGTACGGATTGACGGTGTCATCTGTCATGTTGCAGGTGGCTTCTTTAATGTTATTCCTGATTGGGAGCAGTGTCCTCGGCCTTTTTATGGTTTGTAGAGGAAGATTTAAGCTTTTGGCTCGGTTGGCAAAGATGCTAAAAATTCTATTTCCTTTTGTTAATGGGTCTGGGTAGGTGACTCTGTGTGTACTGTATTTCCCAGAGATCTTGTTGAACCAACCCTATATCTTTGCTAGGGATGTGTTGAAGTTGATTTTGTGGCACCATGAATACCATTTGTCTATTTTTACTTCCAGTGTTACCTGGAAGAAATGTTTGGTGATTTTCACGAGTAGATCATGAAGTTCATCAGTTCTGTATCTTATGAAGAGTTCTCTGGTTCGTTGCGTTCTTGCATACATTTCATTGATGCGGCTATTGTAGTACCAGGCATCGGCATGTTTTGTTCCAGAACGCTTTTTTTGACACATGGATATACTGGCGGTAGCATCTAGTTGCTTTTTGAAGTCGAGCGATAGGGTGGAAATGTCATTGTGAGGGGTTATTTTTATGTATTTTTGAGCCTATTCTGTCATAGCTGTCTCGAATCTTGCTAAGTTTGCAAGTTCTGGGTTCCACCTTTTCAGGGGAGAAGGAAGTTCAAGAATGGCATGTCTGGAAGGGTTAGGATTGGGTCGGGAGGTGCGGTTGGTTGTGAGAGGTGTATAGTTGGTTGGAGGTTGGTGAGTTCAACGTGGCTGACATAGCTAAAGGTTGTAGTGGCAGTCTGCCCCCTGAAGGTTGGCGATGCACTGCAGTCTTGCAGGGTATCTGTCAGGCCAATTATGGTGGGTTCCTCGGCAGTTGGGGCACTTAGCAATGGTGTGGTGTCCGGCCTTGAACCTGGCGATGAAGTAGGCTGTAGGGTGCTCTCTGTTGCTGCAAACTGAACACACCTCTGGGTCTGTGCAGCGGCTCCTGTGGTGCACAAACTTCCGAACCTCTGACACCTGAAGCTTCTGAGTGGTTCTCGGAAGTACTCCTTTGTGTAGAAGGTACCCCAGTGGCCAAAAGAAATCTGTGGAGGTCGTGGTCCCTTGAAGACTGCCTCCAGCTTGTTGGATCTTCTTTAAGCCTCCCCTTCACATCTCTTGGCTGAGAAAATGGAAAGGTGGTTTAGCACAGGTTCAAGTGGCAGGTCAATGTCGTATACTACAATGATAGTCGTTGGCTTGTCGGCTGGGTTGAGGGATAGGACATTGTCTTGCTGCTCCAGGAACTCCTTGGTTTGATGGTCCTGAGCTGATATGAAAAGTTTTTCCCTCCGATTGGGACGAATTGTCATGTTCACGTGTGGGTTCCTGGCGTCCTTGGCGGCTATGGCAGCATTAGAGGTAGTGTTGGGAAGTGGAGTGAGCCTGAATCTGGTTGAATGGCTTAGGTGGTCTGATGTGGAGGTGGTTGCTGGGCAGGATGAGCGGTGGTATCCTGGCTGTTTTCTTCTTCTTCTTCTTGTTCTTCTTCTTCTTCTTCTTCTTCTTTATCAAGGTGCTGTTCTGTCTCTTCTTAATTGTTCCTTTAGGTTTCAAAGACTGGTTCCATTTCCGGTTGCGTTGTCGAGTTTATCTTCTTCCTATGGCTCGTCAAGGTGAGACATCTACGCTTTCTTATCCTTCCCTTCTCCACTCTGGCACGAGGGGAGTCTGTAGGGATAGGAGAAGAGCCCCTGGCAGCCACCACAAACACATGATGGTAGCCTTCAGATTGTCTAACTTAACTGTTAGGATTTCTTTAGTCACAATAACACAATACCCAGAGAAAAGTTGTGTTAAAGGCGCAATTCATATACAAAATCCGAACTCGCTATCACAGAAAATTTCAGTTACTATTATTATTATTATTATTATTATTATATATATATATATATATATATATATATATATATATATATATATATATATATATATATATATATATATATATATATGTATATATATATATATATATATATATATATATATATATATATATATATATATATATATATATATATATATATATATATATACATATATATATATATATATATATATATATATATATATATATATATATAAATATATATATATATATATATATATATATATATATATATATATATATATATATATATATATATATATAAATGCATGTGGATGTGCGTTTATATATATTCATATTATTATTTAATATATATATATATATATATATATATATATATATATATATATATATATATATATATATATATATATGTATGTATGTATGTATGTATGTATGTATGTATATATATGTATGTGTGTGTGTATATGTGTGTGAGTCTTAAAATATTTGAAGATATCTATACCGGTAGTACAGCAATCCTAAAACTCTATAAGCATATTGAGGGAATTCCAATTGAGAAAGCAGTTAGGCAAAGAGATGCCATCACTCCTAAAGTACTCACAGCATGCCCTGAATAGGTTTCTATGAATTTTGATCGTAAAAAGTTGGAGATAACATTAATTGGAAATACCTTATAAACCTTAGATTTATAGATGGTATACTGTAGTTCTATTTAGTGATTTAGTGAATGGATGGGGAATTGCAAAAAAGATTGGAGATTTGAATATAGAATACAAAAATTACGACTGAAAATGAATGAGTAAACCTCAGGCAATGTTCAATGAAAATAAACAATGACAACAGATAAGGGTTATGGACAAACTTATATAGTTTGTTGATAAATTTACATACTTGGGACACACGGTGAGTGTTTCCCCAGGACACGAGACCAGAATTTAAAGAATGATAAGCATGGAATGGAAAACTTTTGGTAAACAAAAAGGGGATTACCAAAACCAAGAAACACCACTTTTTCCTAAAAAGGAAAGTATTTGATCCAATGGTCCTACCAGTATTAATTTATGCTTCAGGAAATTGGAGACTTACAAAAATATTAAAACATAAGCTAGTTACAACTCAAAGAGCTATGGAAAAAATAATGATCAGATTAACACTGAGAGACAAAAGGAATAACATGGCTATCACAGGAAATTGGGGTAGAGAAAATAGATGGAAGGATGGCTGAGCTAAAAAGAAATTGTCCGTATAGACTGTCATAGATAAACCATAAATGGATGGAAGTAGAAGAACAGGTCCTAAGACTTTGTCCTGCTATGGAGTATCAATGGGTCTTCAAAGGAAATGAAAGGAACCAAAAAATTTAGTGGGTTTTCTTACTAATAAAAATCTTGCGGGTAGCATACAAGACTATTTTACTACTATTGATAGAATTTCAGGATTAACTATCACAAAAAATAAGAAGTATAAACTGATCATTCATACGTATACACCAGTAAAATCCCATACAGAGCAGGATATATGATTTTTTTGAGGATCTGGAGATTTCTCTGAAAAGCATAAGACTCAATTTTCATTAGTATGTGGGTGATTTCAATGTGAAAGTAGGTTAAAAGAACAGATAAGAATCAACAGTAGGTAAATTTGGAGTAGCAAAACGAATGCCAGATGAGAAAAGCTTGTAGACTTTGCTGAAAGAAGCAGTCTTAAAACCATGAACATCCTTTTTTAGAAGAAGGAACATAAAATATTGACATGTAGAAGTCACTATGGAGAA
>NC_090733.1:8307459-8314959 GCF_036898095.1 Palaemon carinicauda | reverse complement strand
TATATATATATGGATATAGGTACATATATAAATATATACAGATATATATATATATATATATATATATATATATATATATATATATATATATATATGTGTGTGTGTGTGTACATATATAAATGTATATATATATATATATATATATATATATATATATATATATATATATGTGTGTGTGTGTGTGTATATATAGATATATATTTGTTTATATATATATATATATATATATATATATATATATATATATATATATATATATATATATATATATGTGTGTGTGTGTGTGTACATATATAAATGTATATATATATATATATATATATATATATATATATATATATATATATATATATATATATATATATATATATATATATATATGTATATAAAGATATATATATATATATATATATATATATATATATATATATATATATATATATATATATATATATATATATATATATAAGTGTGAATGTGTTCGTCCGGTTTGCTTATCTGCTTGTTCATTGATTGTGATTAGAGTCAGGTAAAATGAGTATTGAAGGAGGCATAGCCGCTTTTATTTAGGTTTCATACAATGACTACATGAAAATTATTGAATTGCTTTTTGTGTTTTGATTCCTATAGCTTTAACATTTTGGACTTTGCCCTTGAATCACACTGTAAACAAAACATAAATAAGGTTACCCACATGTCTGGTAACTCCCTGGAAGTAGTATACACTGACTTCCCTTGTGTTGTAAAAAGTAACGATGGTCTTACATCCGGGATACCTTGTCATATCATGTTTTCATTTGTTTAATGAGACTCAGCAGCTAGTCCTTCATGTGGTATACCCATGTAAGATATACATGAGATTTAAAGCAGATTGGAATAACATTTCAAGTTATCTTTTGTGTTTTAATTGGTCACAGTTGTATAGAAATGTTGAACCTCAAGTTCTCTGGAATGAGAATCTGGCCAAAATAATTGCCAGGTGTATCTCTTTTTTTTCAAATACTGAGTGAAAAACAAGCCCGGGTTCAGTGATGATTGTAGACATGCTTATTTGAAAAAAAAAAACCGAAGACATTCATCATGCAAACAAATCACATTTGTGTTTGAATAATCATACTCGGCCAAGAGCTGTTGTTCAGTGAGTTTATGTTTCAAGGGGAAATTAATACAATGTGACCATGAAAGGAAGTCTTTCCAGTTCAACCCTAGAACATAATTGGTGGGCTACCTTTAAATCTGAACTCCCTGGTGTAAATTTAATAGTTCCTCACTTACTTAACCCTGGTAGCTATTTCCTTCAAAGTCCACAAGAAAAGGAAACCTTCTAAAGTGATGTCTTTGAAAATAGGCACATCAGTGAAAAACTTGAAAACCCTCATTCCTGTGGTCTTGAGCGTAAACCAACTATTTTATTCTTGATGGACCTGATTGTTAAGGAAGTAGATATCTAAATGTAATTTTTCCCTTATTTTGTATAGAGACCACTAATCTCTTGATTTCTAAGCCGTCTGTTATTTGTTGCAAGTTGGTGACAACAGATTTTTGCACTAACTGGAGAATTGGTAATATTACTCAGCTAAGATACATGTCTGTATGGTAGCTTAATACTTGCTGATTGCCGTCCAAATGTCATCATCCCCCTATTATCTATCTGTATTTTTTTTTTTTTTTTTTTTTTTTGGGCTGAAGGTAATCATCCGTTTCATAGTTTGGAGTTTGGCTTTTGCAAAAGCGTTGGCGCATGTAATGCCATTCATACAATTCCAACTCCTCTACATATATATAGGTTTTGGTCCGGAACTATGTATTATTGGCCTTAATATTAGTATTGACTTTGACATTGTTAATCATTAAGCCCCATTTTTCAAACTTAAACGGGTGGGTATAGGTAGGTCTTTTTAAACATCGGTATTGAAGTTTTAACTAATAGACTGCAGAGTAATTGTTGAATGGCACCATAGTGAGCATATGTATGTATCATCTAGTTTTGCTTGGAGTCGTGTTCTAGGCCCATTACTTTTCATACTACATACGAATGTTTTGTGGTTTGGCGTAGAAAATAAGCTCGTTGCATATACAGATGATGATACTCACTTTGCATCATTTGATCTCCTGAATGTAAACTTATGGTTCCTGGATCCCTTAATAGAGATATAGCTAAACTATAGTGGGATACCTTCAAGGCAAGATTGCATATGAATTACAACAAAGAATATGAGGCTGGAATTCATTTTCCGCAATGGGGATGCAATTTTCTCCTGCCAGTTCATTATTCGTCTACTTAAAAGTGGTACATGCGTGTTGAGAAGAAAATAGATCTTAGTTCCTTTGTCTCATATCTGCTAATTGTTCTGGAAGGAATGAGCTACTTCATTTTAGACAATATTTTTTCCCTTTTCTTCTTGCTGTTCATTGTGATTGAGGATGCCTTTTTTATTCCTTCTATTGCTATGTTTATAAGAACCTTTTAGTGGTCAGTAAATAAATAAACTTACTTGTGAATGTAAAAGTGTACGTCAGTATATATGTGTAATGTGTGTATATCTTTAAAATTGAATAAATACCAGAATTTATCTATTTTTGCATTGCTGCATATGATTTATATTCAAGTTATATACTTTACATTGCAACAATCCTACCCTCTTGATTATTTTGTATATGCTCTCCCAAACACCGTTTAATACACTGATTTATTAAATCTTTGGGTAGTTGGGCTTCATGTGCAATCATTGAAGAAAAGCTTCCCAGCTGATTAACAAGTCCCATAAAATATCGAAGATCTGTTTTATTTTGTGATATCGGAAATTCAGCAATAGCCATCACTTTTCGAGAACCAAGTATGTAAGTAAATTTTGAATACTGTAAAGCTAATTCGATTTGATTCATAGCCATGACTCAGGATTTTATACCCCCAAAAATCAACAAAACGTTTTCCAAAGCAAGTTTCCTCAGTATTAAGGGATATCCCATATTCATCATATTTTTACAAAATAGAAATTATAAGGGCTAGATGATCCTTATGAAAATAATCATATGAAAAAATATCATCAACTATTTTTACAGTCTGTGGTATATCACCAAGAGCTTGGTCTCCTCTTCGATTATATTAATCTCCTGAAGAAATAAGTCCCATTGCCTCTTGCTTGAATTTATAGTGACCCCATGGGGGATGAAACATGTGAGATCTTGGTCTTCTTCTGCAAGTTTGAGATGGAAATATTCCATTTTCTCATCTAGTATAGAGATCCACCTTACGCCAGTGCTAATCGAAGATACTGCATCATGTAGTGATCGTACAGGGTAAGTGAGTCTACTTACATACTCTTTAAGCATAGTGAGAACAACACACAATCATTCTCCATATGAATGCTTAGCAACAGGCAGTATAGTATGATACTATTTTGTGGGATTCTCAACCTTACAGATAACATCATTTTCCAGAAGTTCATCTGATCCTTAATATCTGACCTCAAGCTGTATAATGTAGTGCACGGGGCCGTCAAAGCAAATTGTCTTACATTTTCAGACAACTTTATATGCATGGACCTCTATGAATCTCCCTCAGTGTTTTCGTGGCACCAAATACCCAAGGAAATACTGGTACCAAAGCTGCAACATGCTCTGCCGTTTCTTCTTCAGTTGGATAACGTTCATAACGCCACCTTGGAAGTGCAACATGAGAATGAACTATACTACCAGTAGAGTCTTTTTTCTTTTTATAGTCCTTTAAGCGGTTCTCTTCATCTGGATTTACAGACAGCCGTACGGGAAGAGAATTAATTTGAGCAGGAAAATCCTCCAGTAGAATTCCTGAAGCAATAGAATCAAACCAGCTTAATAAAGCTCATTTTAATTCTTTTACCATACTTATCTCAGCTTAAGTTTGTCTATCACCAAACGAAAAGTGCGAAATAAACACTCCTACACAATTAAGGGTATTGTAACCAGCAGAACAAAACTTTTCAATTATACAAGGTTCAAGCATATAAGGTCATATACCAGGAGATTTCGCTACATTGAGGACCTTCACTGTAGCTTCAGCTCCCAAATCTGGTGTACTTATTATAGAAGAGTTCCCTGCAGAATGAGTAATGTGAGTCTGAACTTTCGGGGTTGCCTGGAAAATGGCCCGGCTATCATACGCATCAGTTATGATCCTATGTATATCTTAAATTTACCAGTTGATTTTAGTTACGAATCTTTACTCTTTTTCAACAAAAAGGTGTTTCCTTCCCTGTTAACCTGCACACAACAGCTAAATATCCAATATTTTCGCATTTGGAACACTGTACTCTGCGGAATCATTCCCCTTATTGTAGCACTATTCTCATTAGCACTCTCAGAAGCTCAACAAATATCTACATGCCTTCTGCAGATTCAGGTCCTATTCCTCTAGCACACGCTTTAGAGCTTGTTCATCGTGACTGCCATCAACAATAAGGTCTCGCAATATATTTTCCATACACGATGAAAAATAATCACAGAATACCACTATTTCTTGGATACCAAAAAAGAAATAGTCGAAACTCTCACCTCTTTATTGTTTCCCAAGGTAAAATTATCTTCTGTCGACGATGACCTCCCCAGTGACTTAACATGGTATCATGTAGAGTATCAAGAACTGGATGTTTGTGTCCAGTCTTCATCTGGAAGAGAAGCGAGAACTGACCTTTGTTCGCCAGACGTTAACATATGATTACAATTAGCATTGCATAACCTTCAAATTTATACCGCCAATCATCGAACTCATTGAAAGAGACCGACAATGATAGGTGACGTGCAGGTGTGGTACTAAGAGAAATTTTATACCGGCACTGGGCATCGTTTTGCGTAATTTCAGTGCCTCCACTTCGTTAAGGGATTTTCGTTGACATTTACATTTTGAGCGCTCATCTTAATTTCTAACATCCTATCTAAACGTTCTTCCTCACTCTGAGCAATATCCGCTTGCTTTACCAGTATCTCCGTCAATTGTTGTAGATGCTCTGCCATTGTGTCAATCAAACGTTAAATTCCGAATCACTTCTGACTACGACCCTTTTTCTCACTTTTCCATGTTTAACTCTTGTAGTCTGGCACAGAAACACGAGCAAAGATATGTTTCTTTAATAAGAGGTTACGATAGAAACTAACGGCATAACAGGGACTAACAGTATTCATTACTTACATATAGAAGAAAAGTATTAGCAAGACTCTCATTCGTTTATTACCTCCGCCAGGAGGGTATGTTTTCGGTTCGGTTTGTTTGTTTGTCTGTCTGTCTGTGGACAACGTAGAGGCCACATTTCTACACGGAATCACTTCAAACTTGGCCAAGTAGTTCCCCAATGTGTATGGAAGAACTGATTAAATTTTGGTCAAGGTCACCCCAAGGTCAAGGTCACGTGAAGGTCAAGGTCACGTGAAGGTCAAGGTCACCTGAAGGTCAAGGTCACGTGAAGGTCAAGGTCACGTGAAGGTCAAGGTCACTTGAAGGTCACGTGAAGGTTAAGGTCATGTGAAGGTCGAAGTCACATCAATTCATGATTCTAGGACATATGGCGCTCTAGGTCACCTTGGCGGAGGTATGTCCTCTACGAGGACCATGTCCGCGTTCAGGACTTGCTCACTTGTTTACATCTGAAACCAGTTATCATTACAATATAATCTCCGAACAACCCATTACATAACTATTAAACAAATAAATGTAGACATTTGAAGGTATATCTCTCTCTCTCTCTCATCACTGCAACTTACCTAAACGTTTTGATTGAAAACTGGTCTCTGTTTTTTCTATACCAGGCTCTTTTCTCCATCAGGACAGGCCTTCTGATTCCAATGCCTTAGCACCAGAGTCTGTGCACCAGCAAAGGTTGGTGAAAACGATTCGGAAACTTGTCCACAAAGATCCACTTTGAAGAGAGACTTTCTGAAAGCCCCTTGCCCGAATTGAAATTGACTCGAGTGCTCACTATCAATATTCAATTGGTTTCGAGCTGATATCCAACTTTCACTGGATATTTCAAACCCCTGTCTACTTTAAAGCTGGATTTTTATAAGTTTATTGAAATAGAACAAAATATAATTCTCATCATAGCTACAGTAGAACAGTTAAATGTATAACCCCTGGTTATTTTGTTTTCTCGTTTTGTTAGTAATGAAGGTACATAACGCTACATAATTGCAATGTTATGATCCAAATCATAAGACTAATATCAATATCGTAAATAAAAAAGAGAAATTAAAAATGATAAATCCTCATAAAAATACCCAAATCCAAAACCTATTTTTTTCCCTTGAATAATACACAATATTAATAATATAATTGTTTGATTCATTATAATAGTGCAAATTAAGCTCATTACTTGAGAATATAGAAACATGAAACCACCAATATCAAAACGTATATAAACAATATAAGTGAAACTTTAGATGGTGTTTATTTTTAAGTAAGCACTGTAAATATTACTATGACTTAAGCCATTTGATTTGCATGTTACAGATTGTACTACATAATAGCAATTGCAATACAATTTGGCTTAATCTATAATCCATTTGATTTTTTTTTATGATTTGTATCATCTATGCTCTTGAAAATATAGTAAGTAAACACTGTAATTATTTTAAAGTTATAAGAAAAAAAAATCATATTTGCGAGATATAGGGAAAAAAATTATAAGTAAAATACCTTTTTATTGTGACAGATAAGACTAAATGAAATCTATACGTTCTCCAACTGATACATTTTTTTTTTTTTTTTTTTTTTGCACACAGTGAAAGTTATCCCTCAGTACTAGTCTCATAATAGAAACGTCCCTTTTTACCACATTTTAATACTTCTGAAAAGTTGACGTTATTGTGATAGTTGATTCTTCTGTGAATGCAAGTCATTAACCTACTTCATATGTTATATAAACTTTTTATTAATTAATAACAGTACAGATCAAAGACACGGAATATAATGCTTTCAAGATTGGTATGCATTCATAGACAATTTTCCCAAATTTATATTGAAATATTTTATGACTGCAAAGGAAGGGAACTAAGAAATGCGATACAATTACTGTAAGTTAATTCCCTCTGGATAATCTTTGAACCAGTTTTTCTTTAGTAAATTGTCTACTTGTTCCCCCGTCACCATAAAATACACCTTTTACTCGAGTATTCGCTGCCATTACAATTATCCCTTTTCAGATATCATATCTTCCTATCATACCCTGTTTATTTCCTCAATCATATTCCATTGGTCAATTCATTTTCTATTTTTACACCCAGCAAAGGTCTTCACTGCAATGTTTGAAAGTTATAAAAACAAAATACTTAAGGGGAAAAAAACCGTGCATGTTCCACTCTCCAGTCATAAATGAAATTTCTGTTTTTATTATTTCTTCGTGAGTCACTGGTTTTAATCATCTTGCTGAAGACTTGACATCCTGATAAGATATAATCTTGGAAGAAAGGTGATACATGACGGGTGTTTGGCTCGACAAAGGAAAGGGGATTAAAAAGAACCTGTTTTTG
>NC_090733.1:8279959-8287459 GCF_036898095.1 Palaemon carinicauda | reverse complement strand
ATCGGCCTCGTCATTGCCAGCAATGTCGGTATGATTTGGAATCCAATTCAGAGTTACTTGTCTGTTGTTGTTTTTGTGATATAAGGCTAGGAATTGGATTGCTGTTATGAGATAAAAATTCTCTGCTGGTTCCTTGTTTTTGAGAGCCAGGATGGCTCCTCTGGAATCTGTATGGATCGTTGTGTTTCCATGTTGTAGGTTGGCTGAGTGTTTGTAGTGTAGAGACATGGTTAGAAAGCCTCCAATTTTCTCTATATCCAGATGGGGAGACGACTGCAGCAGCATCTGCAGGGATTTCGCGGTCTACTGATCCATCTGTATATTAGATGTTGGGTGCATGTGTATTGTTGATTGCACTCTTTGCAGCTTCAGTAAGTTGCTCTGGTGTACAGAGGGCTTTGCTAGCTGCTGGTAGGATGGTAAAGTTATATTTGATGGGGTCCAGAGCCCAAGGGGCAGGAGTGCTGTAGCCTTCATGCTTTTGTTGTCCCTTGGTTTTGTGGGCCTCATTTTTCATTTGCATCCTTCTAAGTGTATCTAGCAGTTTCTTTGCATGAGAATTGTATGGGTCTATCTTTTCTGCTAGAGGTAGGAGTCTTTTCAATTTGTTGTTAAGTGGGCTTGTCCTGTCTGCGATGATTGACTTGAATATTATACTGCTATTCCTAATGTCAATTCTGGCTGACAGGGAAATTAGGTTGATTTCTGCTCTTAGTAAGCAAAGTCTTGTCCACATTGGAGTGCCACAGATGAGTCTCATGGCGTTGTTTTGCACTACTTTCAATGATTCTTTTTGGGTGTCAGTCATTGTGGTGAGAGTAGGTGCTGCATAATCGATGTGGGATCAAATTGCTTGTAGATAAAACAGTCTGAGGAGGTTATTTGATAATCCTTGTTTGAGGGAGGACATTCGTCTCATGGCTGATAAAAGAATTTTTGTCCTCTCTCTTAGGTATGTTACTTCATTAGCAGGTGATAGCGTTTTGCTAATGATTACGACAAGGTACATGAATTGATTTACCCATTCAAAGGCTTCACCCCTCAGAGTAAAGTTCTGAGGGTTTTGCAGATGTTTTATAGCCATGGCTTTTGTTTTGTTAGTGTTGATCTTTAGACCAAGATCGTTGCATTTGGTTTGGATCATATCCAATGCCTTTTGGGCGGCATTTCTTGTATGTGCTTTGTTTGGACATATGATACTTATGTCTTCTGCATATATGAAGATTTCCACTCCATTTGGGAGATTAGAGTGGCTAGGTTCTCCATTAGTAAATTGAAGAGGTGTGGGCTTAGAATGCCTCCCTGTGGTGTACCATTTTCTAGGGGGATGAAATCGGTTGTTTTTTCCTTGGAAGGTGACTCTGGCTTCTCGATTTGTTGTGTAATTTCGAGTCCAGGCTAGTAGATGTCCTTTTACTCTTTTTTCTACTAGTGTAAAGAGAATGGCTGGTGAGCTTGCTAGCTCAAAGGCCTTCTCTAGGTCGTGGAATATGACAAAGGCTTTTTTGTCATTAATTGTTGATAGGACATCTGTTATACATTCTTGAGTGCCTATGCCGCTCCTGTAGGCATATAGGCGGTGATGCAATTGGCCTATTTTCCGCTGTAGTCTGTTGAGTACCATTCTCTCAGCTACTTTCTCGGTGCAGCTAATCAAAGCTATGGGTCGTTAGGCGTCTGGTTCCTTGGGTTTGGGGATTGGCTTTGTGTCCTGTTGGTTCCATGTAGTTAGGGGTAATCTATCTGTGTGTGTTTTGTTAATCAGGTGCAAGTACACCAACTTCGCGTGGCTTCCCATATTCCTCAACATACTGTATGTGATGAGGTCGGCTCCAGGGGCAGTGTCTTTTCTGCCCATTTCAAGGGCCGTATTTAGTTTCTCCATGGTATAGGGGCTGTCTGTATCATCCACCATGTTGCAGGCGGCTTCAATGATGTTGTTCCTGATTGGAAATAGTGTTCTCTGCCTGTTTATTGTCTGCAGAGGTAGGTTGGTGCTTTTTGCTCTGTCAGCAAAGTAGTTGGTAATTTAGTTGGCTTCAGCTAATGGGTCTGGGTGTGTTATATTTCCCAGAGACTTTGTTGAACCAGCCCCATATGTTGGCTAGGGATGTGCTGAAGATGATTTCATGTCACCATGAGTACCATTTATGCGTTTTGATTTCCAGTGATACTTGCGCAGAGTGTTTGATGATCTCCACAAGTAAGTCATGGAGCTCGTCAGTTCTGTGTCTTCGGAGAAGTTTTCTGGTCCTATTTATCCTAGCATTAATTTCTTTGATGTGGCTGTTATAGTACCAGGCGTCAGCGTGTTTCCTCTCAGAGTGTTTTTTTCTGAGGCATGGAAACACTTGCGACTGCATCTAGTTGTTTGTTAAAGTCGAGTGATAGGGTGGAGATATTATTGTGAGGGTTTTTAATGTATTCCACAGCCCATTCTGTCATAGTTGTTTTGAATTTTCTCCAGTTTCCAAAGACTGGGTTCCACCTTTTGGGGAGTGGAGAAGGAGGGGGGTATTGCTCATATTCGAGGTTGATTTCTATGGCAATGTGATCGCTTGATAATACAGGGTGCAGCTGCCATCTAGCGCCTCTTTGTATGGCTCTAGAGAGGGGAGGAGGTAGGTATGGGGGAAGAACCCCTGGCTGCCATCGCAGACGGACAATGGTATTCTTCAGCAGTTGATAAGTACTTGGTATCAGGTGTTTGTGTCAAATAACACTCGAAAAATAAAGTGTTAAGCAAGTTTCAATTTTTCATGTCACGAAAAACTGAAATTCTACGGGCAAAGCAGTGAAAATTTCACTTACTCGCTGGTTACGATGATCCTTTCACTAGCTCGTTAGTGATAAGGATGGGGAATAAAATGGACGGTGAAGGCTTATATAGGAAAGCCAAAGGGTGTTTCTAATTGTTCATTTTTTCCCTTTAAGTGCTGCAAGGATTACCCAAATTTAATTACATCCAGGTGCGTCTTCGTATTGTTAAGCCGCTCGGAGGATGTCTTGACCTCTGAAGATCGGGTTGAGGAGAGTAAGGTCCACTGCAACAGCTTTCCTTTGGCAAGCTAAATGGTTCATTGCATTTGAAATTTTATGGCTGATTCCAGGGTCTTCCTTCTGTAAGAACAGACACTCTTAAAAGGCAAAGACGACTCACTCCAGTCAATCTGGTGTCCTAAATCTCTAAGGTGAACGAGAATCCCCGAGTTTTCAAAGCCATAGCTAACAAATATTTTATGTTGGATAATCTTTGAGATGAAAAAAAGGCCCGTTTCTCCATTGTAGACTTTTTCACAATCCCCACATGGTAATTTATAAACACCGGATTCTATATCTCTTTTATTTTGATAAACATTAATAAGGAAGCTTCCTGTGGTCTTGGTATATGAAAAAAAAAAAAAAAAAAAAAAACAGTTTTAATATTATTTTTTTATATTTTCAATACCTTCTATTTATGTGAGTTTTATCTTATTTTTAACATATATTTGGTTGGTAACATCTTGATCTTTATAGTATTTCGTTTTTGGTTTTGTTGATGGCCTTTTCGATGACATATGTCGGGTAGAATAGCTGGGCGAGTTGTTTACGAAAGATTTCAAAATCTTTATTTAAGTAGGCTCATGATCAGATTCTCAAGACTCTAAGAAATAGATTATAAGCTGATAACTGAAAAAATGGATGTAAGAAATACAGAAAGTTGGTTTTCTATACACATTGAAATTGTACCCTGATGATTCCCTTATAATTAGTAGGTCCAAAAAAACTAATTTTCCATTTTTTTCCCATTCGGTTTTGAATTTTATTCTAGGGACTAGGGAATTTAGCTTATTAAAAGTTATGTTAAAATCTTCCCAGCTATCATCCCAATACATGAAAATGTCACCAACATAGGGTTGCCAAACCATGTTAGTAGGTTTCATCGTTGTTAAAATATTCGTTTCAAAATACTCCATATAGAGATTGGCTGAAAGTGAGGATAACGGGCTGCCCATACTACAACCAAAATTTTGTTTGTAAAAATACCAAAGAAAGAGAATACGTTATTTGTCACACACAGTTTAATAAACTTATTTTTTTCTTCAATACCAAGGGGGAAGGGATCTTCGTAGGGGATTAATATTTCACTCAGGAAACCTAGTACCTCTTTGATTGGGACCTTTGTAAATAGTGATTGTACGTCAAGACTTTAGAGTTATATATAGTTTAACGAAATATTAAATCTGTTGAATTTTTGGATAAAGTCTTCTGCATGCTTGATATGAGCAGAAGAAAAACTCGCTAGAAAGGGAGACAGCAAGTCTGGTAACCATTCTGATATATTATATATAAATTACCCTTTACATGACACAATTGGTGTAAGGGAAAAACATCCTTGTGAGATTTTGGGAGCTCGTAGAAATTTGGCAATGAAGTGTTGATAAATTTGAACTTTTCCAAGACCTCGATGTCTTTTTTATTGTTTCCGATTTTTTTTTTACGAATTTGAAAATTTATGGTGCAATAGAGTTCCAGGGGTGTTTTGTTAGTTTCTCATACGTAGTGTTACCCTCTAAGAGCTGTTGTAATTTGCTGACATACGCCTTTTTATCGAGATTAACTATTTTGCCTTCTTTGTCCGTCTTGGGGATAATATCATCAGTTTTGCTTAATGAAAAAATCGCTTTATGAAACCTTCTGGGAAGCGGATTTTTACTTGTTTCGTTTTAATGCATTCAATAAAACTACTTTCAGGCACATTTCTTCTTTTTTCAAAATTATTTCTACAGAAATATTTATCAAAGTCCACCACTTAATCAAAATGACTTTCCCGTCCGGGTTTCATAGAAAAAGAGATACCTAGATTTAGAGCTGTTTGCTCATTAACTGTGGGTAGACGGTTTGATAAATTTATTACGTTATTTTCTAATCCTAACTTATTCCAAGTACTATTGTGTTTGTCTTTCTAATTTATTATATAATTTCTCGGAGTGAGTCACACTACTATTAATAGAACCATTCAGTACATGTGAAGAAAGATCTCTGTACATACCATCATCTCGGCACAGCAGACGAAGAGAGACCCGCAATTCGCTTATATTCCTCCTCGTTACATAGATGTCTTGATTTGCTGACTTAATTCGTTCTTGCAGAAATGTCCAGGAGGAATTAGGAAAGGAACCACCCTGTTATTCTTTATTTCCATATATTTTCTGGTATTCTTATTATGTCTCCTGCCCATGTTCCTTTCTTTTTCTTACATGTGATTAGGATATCCTTTATTGTTCCTTGTAGTCGTATTTTCCCGTCTCTTAGTGTTTTTTTCCCTCATGAATCTTCGCAAAGTTGTTTGAGTTGTAACTAGCTTATAGCCTGAGGCTTTAGTAAGTCCCTAAGTTTTTGATACATAGGTTGTTACTGATAGCACCATCTGATTGAATTTTACTGACCATGATGTAATTTTATTTACCAAAACCACTTCAACTCATGCTTACCCTTCATTTAATTTCCGTCTCGTGTCCTAGGGAAACACTTACTGTCTGACTGAATTATGTATATTCATTAACAAGCCATAACCATTATTTTAGTCACTGTATTTTCATTGAACATTATCTCAGTTTTCTCATATTCATTATCAGTCCTACATTTCTGCATTCTCTGTAGGATCCGACACTTCTGACATCCTATCGTCAAATTGGATGTCTTGAAGGGCGGCCTAGACTTCAGAATCTACCAGATTCTGGACAGTTGGTATCTCCTCCTGAGGCTGAGGAATGACTGCATCACCCGATGCCTTAGGGAAAAGGTTGGCCCTCATCTTCTCGTTTGGAAGGTTGAGGCCTGAAGTGTTTTTCTGAAAACCCCTCACCCAGGTTCGCAACTTTTCCCTAACAGCATCCCTTGACTCCACTCACTTAGGGGTGTCAAATGCTTCGGTAATCAGGTTAGAACATATGATACATACCTGAGGGTCCCAATACCGGAGATCACCTTTGGAGGCTGTGCATGCTGCGTGCCTCCTGCATAACTCACGTCCACAGAGGTTCTTGCTGCGGACATTGCAGAACATACTCCCGCACTTCGGATGGTCCTCCTGTAAGGAGAAGAAAATCCATGAGTATCAAGTGAAAGCTTTTCACTTATTATTAATACATGTAGCTTATACAGTAAAGCTAGAAAGGAAAGAAGGAAAGACACATACTTGTATTTCCGGCCCAGCGAATTACTGTAACCTCTCAAGATATTAAAATTAAGGTTAATTCTTATTCCAGAATACCTTATATATTTCCCTAAGCGGAAAGTTAAGGTGTAGCTCACACCTTGAAATAAAGTTTCAATAAACGGGATAGAATGAATACAGAAATAACTCACTTTCTATATATTGTACAGTCTCAACAAAAGGTTGTACAAGATAACATTATGTATGTTGGAAGAGCTTTAGTGTTACAGCAAACTCTGTACTGTAGTTTTATTAATGCAGTGTGTACTACACAACAAATATAGTAACTATTGTACATTGCATGCTGTCGTCGTGTAGGCCGGCATTTACCCCTGTATAGTTCAAAGGTAGCTACCTTTAACTAATAGGCGGCAGGTCACTGGTTCGCAAATGTGTACCGGACGGCAACTGAAAACACCAGCACCCGATCTCGGGATGTGTTTCTACTGCCGGCACGCAAAGGTAGCGATACCCATGCCGGCCGGCAATGACTACGAACCTGAAAACCTCCACCTACCCGGCTGCCGGCCGATTAAGCCGGCAGCCGGGCTAGGAGTACAATACACTAGCAAGAGAAACAGTATGGATGTAAGGTTATAAAGCGGCATTGCCATACAACCTTCATCAAGAAAGAGTGAACATATGGAAGGGGAGAATGTAGCATTCAGGCTTCCTATATATCCATAGCCTGCCGGGCTCTACCAGCAAATATGGAAGGGAGACCAAGGGAGGTCTGGGGTTCACTCTGCAGAAGAAAAAGGGGTCTCTGTCAGCCGGCACGTTATTGCCGGCCGGCAGAGAGCTGAGCCGGTCCCCCATCCTAACCTACACTAGGTACAGAAGTAGGACTGGGGCCAAGAGATGTGATGGCTAGGCCATCACTAAGAAAGAGAGGGGGAACGGGATAAGGGTCCTGTAAACTTCATTCTAGTATGAGACACACCCAGCAGGTAGAAAAACTCATCCTAACCTAGAGTTTGTCAATTAGGGAGGAAAGTTGGCAATACTTGCTATCCTCCTCCATACCAGAACAAAGTTAGGTGTAGTTATATCACCAGGCAACGGAGAAAACTCATTCTCTAGCCCGAGAATAACAACACAGGACAGTCTGCTAGACCACTAGCAGAAGGAATCATATCGTACAGAATCCATCAGATGTGGGCTAGGGAAGCAAAGCCTCCTATGTCTGCACCTAACCTAACAAAGGAAACTCATTCTCTATGCTAGGAAGACGCAGACCACAGACTAGAACTGTGATGTTCTGCCCCAAACCCAAGAACCAGTCACTGTGGTTAGCGGGT
>NC_090733.1:8272459-8274959 GCF_036898095.1 Palaemon carinicauda | reverse complement strand
TCTATGACGAGTATCGATAAAAATGCTTATCCGTTTTTAATACAAAACGATTTTGTGGTATAATTGGCAAGATTCAAAATAAATAACCTAAGTGAATACAGACTTCGATAAATAACAATGTATTTGAATCGCTGATAATTTATTTTCTTTACTTTTTGTTTTCATAATAAGCATAGGGACTATTGTATATATAGAAATGATATCGTTTATTTCGTACTTTATAAAGATTAGAATAAATACCTCGATTTTTTTTTCCAAACTTTAGGAGACGTATACCTCTGAAATTCAGTCTGAAAATTCTGTGAAACTGAAAGAAGAAAAATATATCAGGGAAAATCGACGAACTTGTTTCTGGAAACCGCATATCTGGAGGGTTCAACACAATCGCCTTTAACAAACCATGAATAATTTTACGTTCAGCTTTTCAAACCTTGAATATTGCGGAGACAAGTAGCTCTTTTGTGCTTCCACGAACTAATGCAAATTTGCTCTCTGGAATTTCTTCTGGATGACTTGAATAAAGGTATCACCAGGTTTCAGTGGTAACGTGGTTTTGAGTATAAAGATATATTATAAATGAATAAAAAGATAAAGTTTTTATGATTAGTCCTACGTAATATAAAACATCTTATTTCTATATATAGTTGCACAAGAATATCTGTTGTATAATCAATATCTTTATTTAGATGATTATATATCAAAAAGATTTATTTCTTTATGTCATATCAATTATTATTATTTTTAATAGTTCAGCATCATTATTAATACTAGTAGCAATATCCTTCCTAACCAAATATACATAGAATAAACTTTAAGCTTTGCATTTCGGATAATAAAACAGATTAGAGGAACTGTTGTAACACGCTACATCTAACCATCTAAGTTGTATAACAAGAGGAAGATACTGCACAGGCCTTCTCACGTTAATAAGTGTTCACTGTTTTCTCTGACTTGTAGAGGCTTGAATCACTAAGCAATAATTGCACTCAAACCCTAACCAAAGCAACCTGAAACCTACTAATAGTGGACATTTTTGTTCATAAATATTCAATTATAAATCATAATTAGACTGTATTCTGAGTATTTATCTATATTAGAGAAAAAATCTTCTTAAAGAAAATATAAAGATTATTAGAAATATGAATATTTATTATATCAAAATACTTTATTTATACATTGTTAACTGCGACAACCAAATTAGCCATGCAATATATATATATATTAAGAAATATAAATATCTTTCATAATGTTGACTATTTATTTACATTCCTGATGTCAGAGAAAAAATCAATCATATATTTCAACACATGAAAGCAGAAACGAGATTAAATTCCCATTTCGTTTCTAAGAAATAATTTTGATAGAAACATTCATAATTCCATTTCCTCTATTGCTCGGTTATCCCTCAATTGCAAGCTAAATAAATATCTCAGACGATTCATAATCTATCACCATGTCAGGAATTCATTATTAGATTTGATTATTGGAATGAGATGAAAAAGAATAAAATGCAAAATTATTATTTTCAATAACCATTTTACTTAATAATGAGAAGAAAATTTACGTGTTATTTCCCCTTTAGAATTCAATTAAAAACATATGACAATCTCATTATTTTTTCTTATCATTAACCTACCATTTCATAGATTTCATATTTGTATATTATCCGTTAAAGTCATGTTCACTACGCTACCCTCGGGTCTAATCACTGTTGAATATCACTAAAAGCCATTACTTTCAGCGTAAAGATTGCAATTTTAATTGAATTTCTGAAGTATACCGTATACAGGTTAGACCCACCCTCTCTCTCTCTCTCTCTCTCTCTCTCTCTCTCTCTCTCTCTCTCTCTCTCTCTCTCTCTCTCTCTCTCTCTCTCTCTCTCTAGTAACGAGAATCTATTAGGATTAAACATTTTGTTATTTTCAATATATGAACTACTGTTTAAATGGTGTACAGAAACGAAGAATTTTGATTCAATTTATAGACTATTTTCAATCATAAACGGAAAACAATGTCAAAACATTAATCTTATATTGAAAAGACGATCCATATGCCAATGGCATATAACTCTTCTTTGAGCAAATCAACGTAATATTATAACCATTCTTAACCGCTTCTTACATAGCTTACAGACTAAAAAAAAAAAAAAAAAAAAAAAAAAAAAAAAAAAAAAAAAAAAAAAAAAAAAAAACAGACATTTAGGCTAATTTCACCGAGTATTATCCAACACAGGTAACTGGCCAAGCATGTACCTAATTGTTTAAAAGATAAGGAATATCTTAAGAAATGAGGAAATACGAAGCCATGAGAAATTGAGTCATTTAAAAGAATTGAGTAATTTCTACAGTCAATATTGTATCTTAAAAAAGTAGTCTCTTAGTTTGAAATTACAGTATTTATGTTTGCATCCGTTTTATGAAAAAAAAATTACTTCGATGAGGAACTAAATTTTTTGGATATTTAGGTAATAAAAAGATATGCAATTATCAGTATATTAAAT
>NC_090733.1:8262459-8267459 GCF_036898095.1 Palaemon carinicauda | reverse complement strand
CATGGCAGGCGCTCTCCACGAGGCTTGGTTTATTTCCAAAATGCTGATGAAAATAAGGAGATGATATGATTGCCAAAACAGGTCCACAGTCGAATCTCGTCTCGCCTCACTGCTCACACTGGAAATAGATATTTTTGTGTTCCATTATATCCTTTTAAAAGTATTGTATCTTACCTTGACAATTAGATACCTTTATTTCGTAATAGATTATATTCACCTTATTTACATTTATTTTAATATTTAGGTATATATATTTTTATGAGATTAGTTAAAGAATAAGTAATTAAGGTATTAAACTATACTTGATGATATTGCACATGAAAATTAACAGATTAGAGGAAAATTTAACGTGCGAAGATTTATAAGAAAGGTTTAGATTCATCGAATTCTGAAAATATGACCAAGCAATAAGATTAGAAATTCAAGGAAAAAAGTTGTGTTACTGGCAGGAAAGTTCTTCTGTTGTATCACGAAGTAAAATCTCAAAGCAAAAGTTGGATTCTAAGCTGGAGTAACACAAACAAGAATACAAGCAAAAAAAAAAAAAAAAAGAAAAGAGAAAGAAAAAAATGCATTAAATTATGGGAAGTTGGAAAGAAAATCAGTAATGCTTACAGTACACCATTTAGAATTGAATGGCCTTATTAACCCCTTAGCGATATCAGTAGAAAGAAGAGGATAATATGAGTTTGTAAAGCTTTCAAACCAGTGAGATGAATAATACTGAAGGGGTATCTGATGACAGTGATTGATAAGGTTACACTCCTATTTTGGTAGTATTGCATAATTTGGGCGTATATATATATATATATATATATATATATATATATATATATATATATATATACACGCATATATATAGATATATATATATATATATATATATATATATATATATATATATATATATATATATATATATATATATCTATATGCGTGTATATATATATATGTATATATATATATATATATATATATATATATATATATATATATATATATATATATATATATATATATATGTGTGTGTGTGTGTGTGTGTGTGTGTGTATGTGTGTGTATGTGTATATATGGGTGTGTGTGTGTGTATGCGTATATATGGGTGTGTGTGTGCGTGTGAATAATGAAAGATATGTATACCAAGGGAACCACACATATTAGAAGCACTGCTGGAACTTGGAACTACAGAGAAGATTAAGGGAAAAGATAGTCTCCATCAAGGTTCAACCCTTTAGTCCATATGTGTTTGACATTGTGCTAGATGTTGTAACATCTGAAGTTAGAGAAGACGTACCTTAAAGTACAATATTTGTCAATGATAATGCACTGACTGGTCTACCAAAAGGTTTTCAACTCAAGCTAGAAAGAACAGTCAAAGTTGACTAAAAAGACATAAAGAAGATTAGTTCCTTCAAATATCTTGGTTCCGTTATAAGCGAAAATAGAAACATCAATCCAGAAGTCAGTCAAAGAATTTAGTGTGCATGGATGAATTGGAGAAAGTCATCAGGTATCCTTTGCTATAGGAAGATTAGTGCTAAAGTTAAAGGAAAGTTTTATATAGGCTTTGTTAGACCATCCATGCTCTTTGGGGAAGAAACTTAGCAAATAAAGAAAAAGCAAAAAAGAAAGACGGAAGTAGTAGCGATGAGAATGCGGAGTTGGATGTGTGGCACTAGATAAAAAAAAAAATACCAGGGGACAGTCATGGTGTTTGGGGTTTCAAAGAAAGCTCTGGAGAGAAGACTGAAATGGTTTGGTCATGTCATAGTGTATATATATATATATATATATATATATATATATATATATATATATATATATATATATATATATATATATATATATATATACACACACACACTATATTTAAACCCCCTGTGGCCGCGGCGGCATAAAAACAATTTAGAATAGCGCTAACGTTATCCCTGTGTGTCGTAAGAGGCGACTAAAAGGGACGGAACAAGGGGGCTGGGAACCCACTCTCCTGTATTCACAATCCTGTGAGAGATCAGCAAAGATATGGAGCTGGGGGGAGAGTAACTGCTCCCCGCACTCTAGTTTTGGGGTGTTTGAATGTACGTGGATGTAGTATGATAGAGAGTAAAAGATGTGAGATTGGAAGTATGTTTAGGAATAGAAGGATGGATGTATTGGCCTTGTGTGAGACAAAGATAAAAGGGAAGGGTGAAGTGATGTTTGGTGAAATGTCTGGTAGAGTGTCTGGGATTAAAAGCGGAAGAGCGAGAGAGGGTGTAACTTTATTGCTGAGTGAATGGATGACAGGTAAAGTAGTTGAATGGAAGGAGATATCATCTAGGTTAATGTGGGTAAGGGTTAGGTTTGGTAGGGAATGTTGGGCGTTTGTCAGTGCGTATGGGCCAGGTAGTGAGAAAAGTGAAGAAGAACGGAATGAGTTTGGCATGAATTAAGTAGGTGTGTAGAAGGACTGGGTAGAAGGAATTATGTAGTTGTCTTGTCCTGGGTGACTTAAATGCTAGAGTGGGCGCTGGAGAGGTAGAAGGTGTCATTGGGAAGTATGGCGTAAAATGAGAGTGGTGAGAGACTGTTAGATATGTGTGTTAAGCAAGAGATGGTGATAAGTGCTAGCTTTTTCAAAAAAAGAGATAAAAACAAGTATACATGGGTAAGAGTGGCAAATGGAAGAGTAGTAGAAAGGGCATTAATGGATTATGTGTTGATAACTAAAAGAATGTTTGGAAGATTGAAAGACGTGGAAGGAAAATAAGTTGTAGCAAAAGAGTGGGGGAATAGAGTAAGTGGATGTAAAAGGGAGCTAGTGAGGGTTGAAGAGCTAATAAAACCATGGGTAAAAAGTAAATATCTGGAAAGGTTGAAAAAGGCATATGACGAAGTAAAAGTAAGATAAACTGGTAATTCAGAGTAGGAGTGGAAGTTAGTAAATGATAATTTTGTTAGGATTTCAAGTGATGTGTGTGACAAAAAGGATGTTAGTGGCAGCATGAAGAAGGGCAGTATGAAAAATATAGAGAGAAAATTGTGATAGTAAAGCCCAAGGTATGTGAGGTCAAGAGGGCAGCTGACCTGAGGGGGGTCAGGGATTGGGTCATTCATATGAAGATAATAAGAAGAAGTTTTGGAAAGAAATGAAGAGAGTAAGGAAGGCTGGCTCAAGAATTGAAGAGACAGTGAAAGATGGAAATGGAAGGTTGTTAAAAGGAGAGGAGGCAAGGAAAAGGTACGCGGAATATTTTGAAAGTTTACTGAATGTTGAGGATAATAGGGAGGCATATATAATTGCTGTTGCAGGTGTTGAGGTGCCGGTGATGGGAAGTGAGAATGAGAGAAAGAGATTACAAGAGAGGAAGTGAGGAGAGCACTAGATGAAACGAGAGTAGGAAAAGCATCTGGTAGGGATGGTGTGAGAGCTGAGATGTTGAAGGAAGGGTGAGTGACTGTACTTGAATGGTTGGTGAGATTGTTTAATATATGTTTTGTGTTGTCAATGGTACCAGTAGATTGGTTTTGTGCATGTATTTTAATAATATATAAGGGTAAGGGAGATATGCATGAGTGTTGTAATTAAAGAGGTATTAGTTTGTTGAGTGTAGTTGAAAAAGTGTATGGCAGAGTACTGATTAATAGGATTAAGGATAAAACAGAGAATGAAAACTTAGAAGTATAGAGTGGTTTTAGAAGAGGTACGGGTTGTATGAATCAGAATTTTTACAGTTAGGCAGATATGAAAGAAATATTTAGCAAAATGGAAAGTGTATGTTGCGTTTATGGATTTGTAGAAAGCGTGTGACAGAGTTGATAGGGAAACAATGTTGAATGCAATGAGGTTATATGGAGTTGGTGGAAGGTTTTTAAAAGCATTGAAAAATTTCTACAAATGTAGTAGAGCATGTGTTATGATAGGAAATGAAGTGGGCGAATAGTTTCCGGTGAAAGTGTGGCTGAGACAGGGATGTGTGATGTTACGTGGTTGTTTAACTTGTATGTTGATGGAGTGGTGAGAGAGGTGAATGCTCGAGTGATTGGATGAGGATTAAAACTGGTAGACGAGAATGACCATGAATGGGAGGACATCAGTTGTTGTTCGCGGATGATACTGTACTGGCTGCAAACACGGAAGAGAAGCTTGGCCGACTAGTGACAGAATTTTGAAGGGTGTTTGAGAGAAGGAAGTTGAGAGTTAATGTGGGTAAGAGTAAGGTTATGAGATGTACGAGAAGGGAAGGTGGGGCAAGGTTGAATGTCATGTTGAATGGAGTTATTGAGGAGGTGGAGCAATTTAAGTACTTGGGGTCGGTTGTTGCAGCAAATGGTGGAGTGGAAGCAGATGTACGTCAGAGAGTGAATGAAGGTTGCAAAGTGTTGGGGGCAGTTAAGGGAATAGTAAAAAATAGAGGATTCGGCACGAATGTGAAGAGATTTCTATATGAGAAAGTGATTTTACCAACTGTGATGTATGGATCAGAGTTGTGGGGAATGAAAGAGACAGAGATACAGAAATGTGTTGGAGATAAAGTGTCTAAGGAGTATGGATGGTGTATCTCGAGTAGATAGGGTTAGGAACTAAGTGATGAGGGTGAGAATGGGTGTAAGAAATTAGTTAGCAGCTAGAGTGGATATGAATGTGTTTAGGTGGTTTGTCCATGTTGAAAGAATGAAAAATGGCTCTCTGCTAAAGAGGGTGATGAATGCAAGAGTTGATGGGAGAAGTACAAGAGGAAGGCCAAGTTTTGGGTGGATGGATGGAGTGAAGAAAGCTCTGGGTGATAGGAGGATACATGTGAGAGAGGCAAGAGAGCGTGCTAAGAATAGGAATGAATGGCGAGCGATTGTGACACAATTCCGTTAAGCCCTGCTACTTCCTCCGGTGCCTTAAATGACTGCGGAGGTAGCAGCAATTGGGGATTCAGCGTTATGAAGCTTCATTTGTGGTGGATAACGAGGGAGGGTGGGCTGTGGCACCCAAGGAGTACCAGCTGAACTCGGTTGAGTCCCATGTC
>NC_090733.1:8252459-8254959 GCF_036898095.1 Palaemon carinicauda | reverse complement strand
TATAGAAATGATATCGTTTATTTCGTACTTTATAAAGATTAGAATAAATACCTCGATTTTTTTTTCCAAACTTTAGGAGACGTATACCTCTGAAATTCAGTCTGAAAATTCTGTGAAACTGAAAGAAGAAAAATATATCAGGGAAAATCGACGAACTTGTTTCTGGAAACCGCATATCTGGAGGGTTCAACACAATCGCCTTTAACAAACCATGAATAATTTTACGTTCAGCTTTTCAAACCTTGAATATTGCGGAGACAAGTAGCTCTTTTGTGCTTCCACGAACTAATGCAAATTTGCTCTCTGGAATTTCTTCTGGATGACTTGAATAAAGGTATCACCAGGTTTCAGTGGTAACGTGGTTTTGAGTATAAAGATATATTATAAATGAATAAAAAGATAAAGTTTTTATGATTAGTCCTACGTAATATAAAACATCTTATTTCTATATATAGTTGCACAAGAATATCTGTTGTATAATCAATATCTTTATTTAGATGATTATATATCAAAAAGATTTATTTCTTTATGTCATATCAATTATTATTATTTTTAATAGTTCAGCATCATTATTAATACTAGTAGCAATATCCTTCCTAACCAAATATACATAGAATAAACTTTAAGCTTTGCATTTCGGATAATAAAACAGATTAGAGGAACTGTTGTAACACGCTACATCTAACCATCTAAGTTGTATAACAAGAGGAAGATACTGCACAGGCCTTCTCACGTTAATAAGTGTTCACTGTTTTCTCTGACTTGTAGAGGCTTGAATCACTAAGCAATAATTGCACTCAAACCCTAACCAAAGCAACCTGAAACCTACTAATAGTGGACATTTTTGTTCATAAATATTCAATTATAAATCATAATTAGACTGTATTCTGAGTATTTATCTATATTAGAGAAAAAATCTTCTTAAAGAAAATATAAAGATTATTAGAAATATGAATATTTATTATATCAAAATACTTTATTTATACATTGTTAACTGCGACAACCAAATTAGCCATGCAATATATATATATTAAGAAATATAAATATCTTTCATAATGTTGACTATTTATTTACATTCCTGATGTCAGAGAAAAAATCAATCATATATTTCAACACATGAAAGCAGAAACGAGATTAAATTCCCATTTCGTTTCTAAGAAATAATTTTGATAGAAACATTCATAATTCCATTTCCTCTATTGCTCGGTTATCCCTCAATTGCAAGCTAAATAAATATCTCAGACGATTCATAATCTATCACCATGTCAGGAATTCATTATTAGATTTGATTATTGGAATGAGATGAAAAAGAATAAAATGCAAAATTATTATTTTCAATAACCATTTTACTTAATAATGAGAAGAAAATTTACGTGTTATTTCCCCTTTAGAATTCAATTAAAAACATATGACAATCTCATTATTTTTTCTTATCATTAACCTACCATTTCATAGATTTCATATTTGTATATTATCCGTTAAAGTCATGTTCACTACGCTACCCTCGGGTCTAATCACTGTTGAATATCACTAAAAGCCATTACTTTCAGCGTAAAGATTGCAATTTTAATTGAATTTCTGAAGTATACCGTATACAGGTTAGACCCACCCTTCTCTCTCTCTCTCTCTCTCTCTCTCTCTCTCTCTCTCTCTCTCTCTCTCTCCCTCTCTCTCTCTCTCTCTCTCTCTCTCTCTCTCTCTAGTAACGAGAATCTATTAGGATTAAACATTTTGTTATTTTCAATATATGAACTACTGTTTAAATGGTGTACAGAAACGAAGAATTTTGATTCAATTTATAGACTATTTTCAATCATAAACGGAAAACAATGTCAAAACATTAATCTTATATTGAAAAGACGATCCATATGCCAATGGCATATAACTCTTCTTTGAGCAAATCAACGTAATATTATAACCATTCTTAACCGCTTCTTACATAGCTTACAGACTAAAAAAAAAAAAAAAAAAAAAAAAAAAAAAAAAAAAAAAAAAAAAAAAAAAAAAAAAAAAAAAAAACAGACATTTAGGCTAATTTCACCGAGTATTATCCAACACAGGTAACTGGCCAAGCATGTACCTAATTGTTTAAAAGATAAGGAATATCTTAAGAAATGAGGAAATACGAAGCCATGAGAAATTGAGTCATTTAAAAGAATTGAGTAATTTCTACAGTCAATATTGTATCTTAAAAAAGTAGTCTCTTAGTTTGAAATTACAGTATTTATGTTTGCATCCGTTTTATGAAAAAAAAATTACTTCGATGAGGAACTAAATTTTTTGGATATTTAGGTAATAAAAAGATATGCAATTATCAGTATATTAAATAAATTACCACTTTTTCTATTGACATACTTTTATTTGGAATATTAGTCCAAATTAATCAGGTTACCAATCCTAGAATATCTATAATCAGATTACCCATTCGTCTTATGTGTCTAATTTCTTATCCTGTTTCCATCATATTAGCATCATTTATGTAACAGAATAGAATTAACAA
>NC_090733.1:8242459-8247459 GCF_036898095.1 Palaemon carinicauda | reverse complement strand
CTTACCTTGACAATTAGATACCTTTATTTCGTAATAGATTATATTCACCTTATTTACATTTATTTTAATATTTAGGTATATATATTTTTATGAGATTAGTTAAAGAATAAGTAATTAAGGTATTAAACTATACTTGATGATATTGCACATGAAAATTAACAGATTAGAGGAAAATTTAACGTGCGAAGATTTATAAGAAAGGTTTAGATTCATCGAATTCTGAAAATATGACCAAGCAATAAGATTAGAAATTCAAGGAAAAAAGTTGTGTTACTGGCAGGAAAGTTCTTCTGTTGTATCACGAAGTAAAATCTCAAAGCAAAAGTTGGATTCTAAGCTGGAGTAACACAAACAAGAATACAAGCAAAAAAAAAAAAAAAAAGAAAAGAGAAAGAAAAAAATGCATTAAATTATGGGAAGTTGGAAAGAAAATCAGTAATGCTTACAGTACACCATTTAGAATTGAATGGCCTTATTAACCCCTTAGCGATATCAGTAGAAAGAAGAGGATAATATGAGTTTGTAAAGCTTTCAAACCAGTGAGATGAATAATACTGAAGGGGTATCTGATGACAGTGATTGATAAGGTTACACTCCTATTTTGGTAGTATTGCATAATTTGGGCGTATATATATATATATATATATATATATATATATATATATATATATATATACACGCATATATATAGATATATATATATATATATATATATATATATATATATATATATATATATATATATATATATATATATATCTATATGCGTGTATATATATATATGTATATATATATATATATATATATATATATATATATATATATATACATATATGTGTGTGTGTGTGTGTGTGTGTGTGTGTGTATGTGTGTGTATGTGTATATATGGGTGTGTGTGTGTGTATGCGTATATATGGGTGTGTGTGTGCGTGTGAATAATGAAAGATATGTATACCAAGGGAACCACACATATTAGAAGCACTGCTGGAACTTGGAACTACAGAGAAGATTAAGGGAAAAGATAGTCTCCATCAAGGTTCAACCCTTTAGTCCATATGTGTTTGACATTGTGCTAGATGTTGTAACATCTGAAGTTAGAGAAGACGTACCTTAAAGTACAATATTTGTCAATGATAATGCACTGACTGGTCTACCAAAAGGTTTTCAACTCAAGCTAGAAAGAACAGTCAAAGTTGACTAAAAAGACATAAAGAAGATTAGTTCCTTCAAATATCTTGGTTCCGTTATAAGCGAAAATAGAAACATCAATCCAGAAGTCAGTCAAAGAATTTAGTGTGCATGGATGAATTGGAGAAAGTCATCAGGTATCCTTTGCTATAGGAAGATTAGTGCTAAAGTTAAAGGAAAGTTTTATATAGGCTTTGTTAGACCATCCATGCTCTTTGGGGAAGAAACTTAGCAAATAAAGAAAAAGCAAAAAAGAAAGACGGAAGTAGTAGCGATGAGAATGCGGAGTTGGATGTGTGGCACTAGATAAAAAAAAAAATACCAGGGGACAGTCATGGTGTTTGGGGTTTCAAAGAAAGCTCTGGAGAGAAGACTGAAATGGTTTGGTCATGTCATAGTGTATATATATATATATATATATATATATATATATATATATATATATATATATATATATATATATATATATATATATATATACACACACACACTATATTTAAACCCCCTGTGGCCGCGGCGGCATAAAAACAATTTAGAATAGCGCTAACGTTATCCCTGTGTGTCGTAAGAGGCGACTAAAAGGGACGGAACAAGGGGGCTGGGAACCCACTCTCCTGTATTCACAATCCTGTGAGAGATCAGCAAAGATATGGAGCTGGGGGGAGAGTAACTGCTCCCCGCACTCTAGTTTTGGGGTGTTTGAATGTACGTGGATGTAGTATGATAGAGAGTAAAAGATGTGAGATTGGAAGTATGTTTAGGAATAGAAGGATGGATGTATTGGCCTTGTGTGAGACAAAGATAAAAGGGAAGGGTGAAGTGATGTTTGGTGAAATGTCTGGTAGAGTGTCTGGGATTAAAAGCGGAAGAGCGAGAGAGGGTGTAACTTTATTGCTGAGTGAATGGATGACAGGTAAAGTAGTTGAATGGAAGGAGATATCATCTAGGTTAATGTGGGTAAGGGTTAGGTTTGGTAGGGAATGTTGGGCGTTTGTCAGTGCGTATGGGCCAGGTAGTGAGAAAAGTGAAGAAGAACGGAATGAGTTTGGCATGAATTAAGTAGGTGTGTAGAAGGACTGGGTAGAAGGAATTATGTAGTTGTCTTGTCCTGGGTGACTTAAATGCTAGAGTGGGCGCTGGAGAGGTAGAAGGTGTCATTGGGAAGTATGGCGTAAAATGAGAGTGGTGAGAGACTGTTAGATATGTGTGTTAAGCAAGAGATGGTGATAAGTGCTAGCTTTTTCAAAAAAAGAGATAAAAACAAGTATACATGGGTAAGAGTGGCAAATGGAAGAGTAGTAGAAAGGGCATTAATGGATTATGTGTTGATAACTAAAAGAATGTTTGGAAGATTGAAAGACGTGGAAGGAAAATAAGTTGTAGCAAAAGAGTGGGGGAATAGAGTAAGTGGATGTAAAAGGGAGCTAGTGAGGGTTGAAGAGCTAATAAAACCATGGGTAAAAAGTAAATATCTGGAAAGGTTGAAAAAGGCATATGACGAAGTAAAAGTAAGATAAACTGGTAATTCAGAGTAGGAGTGGAAGTTAGTAAATGATAATTTTGTTAGGATTTCAAGTGATGTGTGTGACAAAAAGGATGTTAGTGGCAGCATGAAGAAGGGCAGTATGAAAAATATAGAGAGAAAATTGTGATAGTAAAGCCCAAGGTATGTGAGGTCAAGAGGGCAGCTGACCTGAGGGGGGTCAGGGATTGGGTCATTCATATGAAGATAATAAGAAGAAGTTTTGGAAAGAAATGAAGAGAGTAAGGAAGGCTGGCTCAAGAATTGAAGAGACAGTGAAAGATGGAAATGGAAGGTTGTTAAAAGGAGAGGAGGCAAGGAAAAGGTACGCGGAATATTTTGAAAGTTTACTGAATGTTGAGGATAATAGGGAGGCATATATAATTGCTGTTGCAGGTGTTGAGGTGCCGGTGATGGGAAGTGAGAATGAGAGAAAGAGATTACAAGAGAGGAAGTGAGGAGAGCACTAGATGAAACGAGAGTAGGAAAAGCATCTGGTAGGGATGGTGTGAGAGCTGAGATGTTGAAGGAAGGGTGAGTGACTGTACTTGAATGGTTGGTGAGATTGTTTAATATATGTTTTGTGTTGTCAATGGTACCAGTAGATTGGTTTTGTGCATGTATTTTAATAATATATAAGGGTAAGGGAGATATGCATGAGTGTTGTAATTAAAGAGGTATTAGTTTGTTGAGTGTAGTTGAAAAAGTGTATGGCAGAGTACTGATTAATAGGATTAAGGATAAAACAGAGAATGAAAACTTAGAAGTATAGAGTGGTTTTAGAAGAGGTACGGGTTGTATGAATCAGAATTTTTACAGTTAGGCAGATATGAAAGAAATATTTAGCAAAATGGAAAGTGTATGTTGCGTTTATGGATTTGTAGAAAGCGTGTGACAGAGTTGATAGGGAAACAATGTTGAATGCAATGAGGTTATATGGAGTTGGTGGAAGGTTTTTAAAAGCATTGAAAAATTTCTACAAATGTAGTAGAGCATGTGTTATGATAGGAAATGAAGTGGGCGAATAGTTTCCGGTGAAAGTGTGGCTGAGACAGGGATGTGTGATGTTACGTGGTTGTTTAACTTGTATGTTGATGGAGTGGTGAGAGAGGTGAATGCTCGAGTGATTGGATGAGGATTAAAACTGGTAGACGAGAATGACCATGAATGGGAGGACATCAGTTGTTGTTCGCGGATGATACTGTACTGGCTGCAAACACGGAAGAGAAGCTTGGCCGACTAGTGACAGAATTTTGAAGGGTGTTTGAGAGAAGGAAGTTGAGAGTTAATGTGGGTAAGAGTAAGGTTATGAGATGTACGAGAAGGGAAGGTGGGGCAAGGTTGAATGTCATGTTGAATGGAGTTATTGAGGAGGTGGAGCAATTTAAGTACTTGGGGTCGGTTGTTGCAGCAAATGGTGGAGTGGAAGCAGATGTACGTCAGAGAGTGAATGAAGGTTGCAAAGTGTTGGGGGCAGTTAAGGGAATAGTAAAAAATAGAGGATTCGGCACGAATGTGAAGAGATTTCTATATGAGAAAGTGATTTTACCAACTGTGATGTATGGATCAGAGTTGTGGGGAATGAAAGAGACAGAGATACAGAAATGTGTTGGAGATAAAGTGTCTAAGGAGTATGGATGGTGTATCTCGAGTAGATAGGGTTAGGAACTAAGTGATGAGGGTGAGAATGGGTGTAAGAAATTAGTTAGCAGCTAGAGTGGATATGAATGTGTTTAGGTGGTTTGTCCATGTTGAAAGAATGAAAAATGGCTCTCTGCTAAAGAGGGTGATGAATGCAAGAGTTGATGGGAGAAGTACAAGAGGAAGGCCAAGTTTTGGGTGGATGGATGGAGTGAAGAAAGCTCTGGGTGATAGGAGGATACATGTGAGAGAGGCAAGAGAGCGTGCTAAGAATAGGAATGAATGGCGAGCGATTGTGACACAATTCCGTTAAGCCCTGCTACTTCCTCCGGTGCCTTAAATGACTGCGGAGGTAGCAGCAATTGGGGATTCAGCGTTATGAAGCTTCATTTGTGGTGGATAACGAGGGAGGGTGGGCTGTGGCACCCAAGGAGTACCAGCTGAACTCGGTTGAGTCCCATGTCAGGCTGGGAAGAACGTAGAGAGGAGAGGTCCCCTTTTATTTTTTTTATTTTTGTTTCATTTGTTGATGTCGGCTACCCCACAAATTTGGGGGAAGTGCCTTAATATATATATATATATATATATATATATATATATATATATATACATATATATATATATATATATATATATATATATATATATA
>NC_090733.1:8232459-8237459 GCF_036898095.1 Palaemon carinicauda | reverse complement strand
TTTTATCTTATTGACCCCAAGGTAAGGAAGCGGAGATAAGTTTATTGAAAAGAAACTTTTAAAAATCTTTAAACTTGCAAAGAAGATTTACCAATACTGAAATAATGGAAAATAAAATTAGGTATACTTATTAAATTAATGATTTTTTGTAGAAAGATTTATCAGAATCTCTCTCTCTCTCTCTCTCTCTCTCTCTCTCCTCTCTCTCTCTCTCTCTCTCTCTCTCTCTCTCTCTATTTTGCATAAGGATATTACTTGGCCAACGTTAGTCTATTATAGGGAATTGTCTTGGAAACGTTACAGTACCAATTACAAACTTTTTAATCAAAACTTCGACAGTTGTTGCGCAACCAATAGTCAACAATGAAAGGGAGTTATGTTTTTTATGAGAAGCTGTGTTGAGAATTAAAAGGATTACTTTTGGGACAACGTCTGAGAGTTTAAGTATATTGAATCATGAACGCATAGCGGGTCTTTTAATATTCTGTATAGGATCAATTTGTGGTTTTGTCTTTTAATCTTCTTGTAATAATATTTGCGAATATAAATTGGTGATTAATGCACATGAAACAACTTCCAGATTGTGCAGACTAAAAATTCAATTCTTTAAAGCAGCATCTTAAGAGTTCCTTTTAACGAGAAGTATTTTTCTATTTGCCTTTGTTATATTATGTGTGAAAAAAGCATAATAGAAGTAGATTGATATTATAATTGTCTTTCAAACGAACAGAAAATATATGTAATCTCAGTTTTCGTTCACAAAATCTCATGCAAAAGTATGCAGTTACCGCTAGATCACTTCCCTGTGAAATTTTCCGAAATTACGTTAAGGAATTCTGATTATGCCCTAATCATCACTTCGAGCAGGACGGAAAACTTTTTAATGAAGCCTTTCGGAAGTTTTATGACACTCATTCTGTAACGACCCCCAGAGTATAATCATGGCGACGAGCCTGAAGATTTTACCTTTTAATTCTTTCTCATATATATGTATATATATATATATATATATATATATATATATATATATATATATATATATATATATATATATATATATATATATATACATATATATGTGTGTGTGTGTTTATATATATATATATATATATATATATATATATATATATATATATATATATATATATATATATATATATATATATATATATGTGTGTGTGTGTGTGTGTGTTTATATATATATATATATATATATATATATATATATATATATATATATATATATATATATATATATATATATATATATATATATATATATATATATATGTGTGTGTGTGTATATATATATATATAAATATATATATATATATATATATATATATATATATATATATATATATATATATATATATAACTAATCCATAAAACCAAACATTCTTAAGTGCTTTAATCATTTTCAGATTGCAACCTAAGCTATAGACTCATTTCAAGAAAATTTCAGTAAAGTATTCTTTTACACAATGGACTATGTAAATCATTAATTCTTGAAAGTCATATTTAAATTATAGAATCTTTTTAATACATTTGTTTTATAACAGAACTATGCGCTATTGTATAAGATGACTGTAAAAAGCATAAAAAAGAGCATGAAATGTATTGCAGTGAGAACAAAGCCCGTTGGTCTTGAAGTCATAATACCCATTAAACGAGAATGAAGGATGCACGAAAAAGAAAAATAATTTAGGTAAGGAAAGTGGACCAATGGTATGAAAATATAGCCACGAGCAATATTTTTTATGTAAATTAATTCTGCTATTTGTGGGCACAATTCATATTGGATTATTTGAAGTGGAATATTGATACGAGGATTTGTAGTTTCATATCAGGAAATTAGCACAAAATGATTATATCAAAAGTATCAAATCGAGACTAATCATTAGTTTTCCATTGCAACAATGCAAGGGTATTTTCTGATCCAAGCTTTAGAGTGTCAAAATTAGTGTTGTTTTTTGTAATCTTTATAAAATAATAAAATCTGATTTATTTTGTCAATGTAAATAGCCATCTAATAATTCAGAGAGAAAAAGAAAACATGCTGTAAATTTTTTTTAATATAATCCATGTCCAGTAGGGAGAGCTACTTAGCCGTTTACGTAGAGGGTTAGTGGATTGAGAGTCATTAGTTCATTGACCAAGAAGAAACCTATGTAGTTTTTAAAGGTTTATAGACTGCTCATGAATGGAGGGAGTAAGGGACAGTGACATTGCCCTGTCAAGCAGGATGATGCCGTAGAGACTGCCAATATTACATATGATCAGTGCCTATGCTCCCCTTCCCACCCAAGCTAGGACCAAAGAGAGCCGGGCAATGACTGCGGATGACTCAATAGATAGACTTATAAGCTCCCTTCCCCCCTCTCTCCATTAGCTCACAGAGATGGTGAAGTTGCAGCGACCAAAGGAACTGATGAGTCTGAGTGGGACTCATATTCATTGCCGTATCAAACGAAAAATGTCATGCTCATATGGTTACGATTTATAAGATCTTGAAGAATTGCAGATATCTACTAAATATCTAAACGACCGTGAGAGTAATTTTAAACTCATCACGAGCCTCTATTTATACAGTATATCGATGGAGGCTGTTTGTGTATATCCTCATACATCTATAAGTGTATATTTATCATTTTTTTATAGTCATATATATATATATATATATATATATATATATATATATATATATATATATATATATATATATATATATATATGTGTGTGTGTGTGTGTGTGTGTGTGTGTGTAAATTTTAATACAAATTTCATTCCACAAATGATACATGTTGTGGTAGCATAAAGTATTAGCCTTTCCAGGTTTTTATTAATAAATTACTCAAAAAACCTATGTAGTTAAGAAAATCTTGAAAACTGCTCTAGGTCAAATATATCGTTCGTTCTTACATAGAAAAAATATCTAAAAGTAGTCATCTGACAGCAGAAACATTATTAGGGAAAAAATAACATTCAGTCTGTTTCAATACAAAGTAATAAAATTTTAATGACCAGAAAATAGTGTTCTCATCATCTGCTTGCAGATCTCAATTTCACATTCCTATGTCTCCTGGGAACAATTAGATAACGCACTGTCGCATGAAATGTTCTTGTAATAGAGGTGCAACGGCCTCTTAGGAGAAGGCTAGATGGTTGGGGAAGTGAGTGGTATTTCCTGGAAAGGAGTTAAGACATAGATATAAATAAATGTGGTTGAAAGTAAAATATATATTCCTAGTTTCGTCTGAATATGCATGATTTGACGTTATCCGGATTTCATTGTTAAATACCAAAATTATTTGAAACAAATGGATGAATTTTAACGAGCACATTTAATGTAAAGGGCAATTGCTGAGATTACATATATGTAACACACACAGTATGTATGTATGTATGTATGAATGTATGTATGTCTACACATATACACACACACATATACTGTATATATATATATATATATATATATATATATATATATATATATATATATATATATATATATATATATATATATATATATATATATATATATATATATATATATATATATATATATATATATAGGGCAGGGGCAGAAACAGACAGTAGCAAAGGCAAAGGCAGAGAAAGTGGTGGAGGCAGAAACAGAGACTGGTTCAGATACATAAGAAGAGACAGTGGCAGAGCCAGAGGCAGAGACAGTGGCAGAGCCAGAGGCAGAGACAGTGGCAGAGCCGGAGGCAGAGACAGTGGCAGAGCCAGAGGCAAAAAACAGTGGCAGAGGCAGTAGAAGAGACAGCGGCGGGGGCAGAAGAAGAGACAGGGGCAGAGGCAGAAGCAGACAGGTGAAGAGGCAAAAGCAGAGAAAATTACAGAGGCAGAGGCAGAAGCAGAGACTGAGGCAGAAGAGGAGACAGTGGCCGAGGCAGAGGCAGAGACATTTACAGAGGCAAGAGCAGAGACAGGGGAGAGGCTGAACCAGAGGTAGGAGCAGAGACAATGGCAAAGGCCGAAGCAGACACAGTGGCAGAGGCAAAGGCAGAGACAGAGGCCGAGGCAGAAGTAGAGACAGGTTCAGAGGCAGGAGCAGAGACAGTGGCAGAGACAGAAGTGGAGACAGGGCCAGAGGCACAAGAAGAGACAGGGGCAAAGGCAGAGGCAGAAGCAGAGAAAATTACAGAGGCAGCAGCAGAATCAGAGAAAATTACAGAGGCAGAGACAGAAGCAGAGAAAATTACAGAGGCAGAGGCAGGAGCAGAGACATTGGCAGAAGAGGCTGAGTCAGAGGCACAGACATTTACAGAGGCAGAAGCAGAGACAGGGGGAGAGGTAGAACCAGAGGCAGGAGCAGAGACAAGGGCAGGGGCAGAAGCAGACACAGTGGCAAGGGCAAAGGCAGAGACAGTGGCAGAGGGAGAAGCAGAGACAGGGGCAGAGGGAAAAGTGGAGGCAGGGACAGAAGAAGAGACGGGCAGAGGCAGAAGCAGAGAAAATTACAGAGGCAGAGGCAGAAGCAGACACAGGGGCAGGAGCAGAGACAGTGGCAGAGGCAGAAGCAGAGACAGGGGCAGAAGCAGAGACAATGGCCGAGGCAGAAGCCGAGGAAGAGATATTTACAGAGGCAGAAGCAGAGAAAGGGGAAGAGGCAGAACCAGAGGTAGGAGCAGAGACAAGGGTAGGGGCAGAAGCAGAAACATTGGCAGAGGCAAAGACAGTGACGGGTAGAGGCAGAAGCAGAGATAGGTTCAGAGGCAGGAGGAAAGACACTGGCAGAGCCAGAGGCCGAGACAGGGCAGAGGCAGAAGTAAAGAGAGGGGCAGAGGCAGAAGAAGAGACAGCGGCAGAGGTAGAAGCAGAGACAAAGGAAGAGGCAGTAGCATAGACTTTGGAAAAGGAAGAGGCAGAAACAGGGGCAGAGTCTTAGGTGAAGTCAGGGGCAGAGACGGAAGCTAAAACAGGCGCAGAGCAAGAAGCAGATACAGAAGCAGAAACAGTACCCACAAATGATCC
>NC_090733.1:8212459-8229959 GCF_036898095.1 Palaemon carinicauda | reverse complement strand
CCAGCCATACACCTTGAACATTTCATCTCAAACACATTCAATTTCTGTCTCTCCGTTACTTTCATTCCCCACAATCTGATCTATACGTCAGAGTTGGTACAATCACTTTCTCATAAAGAACTCTCTTTACATTCATGCCCAACCGTCTATCTTTTACTACTCCCTTAACTGCCCCCCCCCCCCCCCACTTTGTATCCTTCATTCACTCTCTGACATACATCTCCTTCCACTCTACCATTTGTGGCAACAACAGACCCCAAGTACATAAACTGATCGACCTCCTCAAGCAACTCTCCATTCAACATGACATTCAACCTCACACCACCCTGCCTTCTCGTGCATCTCATAACCTTACTCTTACCCACATTAACTCCCAACTTCCTTTTCTAACGCACCCTTCCAAATTCTGTCACTAATCAGCCAGGCTTCTCTTCCGCGTCTGCAACCAGTACAGTATCATCCGCAAAAAAACAACTGATTTACCTCCCATTCATGGTCATTCTTGTCTAAAATTTTCAATCCTCATCCATGCACTCGAGTATTCACCTCTCTCACCACTCCATCAACATACAAGTTAAACAACCATGGTGACATCACACATCCCTTCCTCAGCCCAATTCTCACTGGAAACCAATCGCTCACTTCATTTCCTATCCAAGCACATGCTTTACTACCTTTGTAGAAACTTTTCACTTCTTGCAATAGCCTTCCACCAACTCCATATACCCTCATAGCATTCCACATTGCTTCCTTATCAACTCTATCATACGCTTTCTCCAGATCCATAAAGGCCCCATGCACCTCCTTACCTTTTGCTAAATATTTCTCGCATATCTGCCTAACTATAAAAATCTGATTCATACAACCACTACCTCTTCTAAAACCACCCTGTACTTCTAACATTGCATTCTCTGTTTTATCCTTAATCCTATTAATCAGTACTCTACCATACACTTTTCCAACCACACTCAACAAACTATTACCCCTGGAATTACAATACTCATGCACATCTTCCTTACCCTTATATGGTGGTACAATACATGCACAAACCTCTTTCTACTGGTTCCATTAACAACACAAAACACATATTAAACAATCTCACCAACCATCCAAATACAGTCACACCCCCTTCTTTTAACATCTCAGCTCTCACACCATCCATACCAGATGCTTTTCCTACTCTCGTTTCAGCTAGTGCTCTCCTCACTTCCTCTCTTGTAATCTCTCTTTCATTCTCATCTCCCATCACCGGCACCTCAACACATGCAACAGCAATTATATCCCCCTCCCTATTATCCTAAAAATTCAGTAAACTTACTTCGCCTCCTCTCCTTTTAACAACCTTCCATTTCCATCTTGAACCAAACTTCCTTACTATCTTCACTTCTTTCCAAACCTTCTTATTTTCTTTATATGAATGACCTAATCCGTGACCCCACCAAAGGTTAGCTGCCCTCTTTGCCTCACATACCTTGCATTTTACTTCCAAATTTTTCTCTCTATATCTTTCATACTTCTCTTTTAATATATATATATATATATATATATATATATATATATATATATATATATATATATATATATATATATATATATATATATATATATATATAATCATCATCATCATTATCATCATCATCATATCATCATCATCATCAGCAGCAGCAACAGCTCTATCTAGTCCACTGCAGGACTGTTACGACCTGTGTAGGCCGTAGTTCTGGTTCTTTAAACTTTGATTTTTTAAAGGAATCGTAGGCAGTACATTATTTATGTAACACGGTGAATTGAGGGAAGACAGAACAAAAACACTGGAAAAATCTAACAATATTTATTACAATACACTTAAATAAATTCAACCTTGCACCAGGAGTCACAAAAAGCTCCTAAGACAAACAACAATGAGTAAACAAAAATGTCCTGGAGGACTAATAGGCTATACAGAGTCCTCTAAATACACAAGGTTGACCTATATCTAATAATCCTAACCCTAACAAAGAAAAACTAAACAGATCAAAAGTATGGCTCATATATTAAGCTGGGCCCACAAATATCAACAAACCATTACCCTATTACTAAACATATAGGAATAAGGAAGACAGGAGAAATGAAAAGGCAGAAAACCTTAAAATTACCTACCTACACACAAACGTTTAAAGCTATACCAAATAATAAAACATAACACAAGGCAGCATACAAGTACACATGCCACATACTAAATGTATAAACACTTCACAAAAGAATTATGCAGAGACAATTTATATATATATGTAAAAAAAAAACCCAACACTGTATTATCTATCTGTGAAATAACTCAACAGTACTTATCCATACATGGATCCAACGACAGAGAGGGGACGAACATTCATCAGCATCAGAGGGAGTATCATTAACACCAGGAAAACGGACTGGGCATATCCATAACGATAATGAAAAGATCGTAACTTTACCTGGGTAATGTCTCCCTACGTTCCTCCTCACGGACCCTTGGTCCACAGACGAGCAGCGTAACAGATGTGATGACGCTCTTGGATCACGGCAATAGTACCTCCAACAGTGCCGGGACGGAACGACGGCACCGTCTTCCCGCAGAATCCTCAGGCGGGGAAAACAACGTCAAGCGAAGGTCGCAAGTGACACATACACTTGCAGGACGTAACAAGCGAGGTGGCTATCGCAGGTGACAAAACCCCTGCATACGTGGTCCGTGATCCAAAGAAGTGTACAATTTACCGCGGGTGGCTCAAAGACACCAGCGAAATAATCCTCCAAAGGCACAATTCCTTATGAGGGAATAAAAGAGGCGTCTACCAATGGCTGCTGAATTAGGCTATACGTCTGTGATCAATGCACGGTCCGAACTGAACATTCCAGGCAGCAGTAGTCTCGTCCACGGCTCTCACTAAACACCAAACACTCGGAAAGAAAAATAAACAAAAGAGTTAATGGCAATTCACTAATTAACGACGAGGAGGAGCGAAGGTTATCACCGAACTCTTATGAAAAGGGCAGTTAACTTTTACTCCTGCCGAAGACCGAATTTATTTATAAACAATTAAATAACCTACTTTAACATAACACCTTCCTCCCCCAAGAAAAATAATTTTCATTCACTAAATGCAAAATTTTTCTTTTAATGATATGCCACAAGGCTGGACAACACATCAGAAAATGCAGGGCCACAAAAATAAAGAAAATTCAGGGAAAACACTAAAGCTACTACAAACTACTGATAAGATAAAATATCTTAAACCAAAACAAAACAAAGTCTTAAACGTAGTATCTACAGTAATAAACCAAGCACAAGGTAAAAACATCTTAAACCTAAGCAAAAGGACAAGAACATAGCAAGTTTTAAATACATCATCAAACATTTGGACAGACATTCAATCCTATACCTGTCAACAAAAAATTTTAGTAGGCACACAGAAAAAAAAAAATATGATATAGAATTATCCACACCAACCTAGGTCCTAGAACAATTTACAAGAGTACCAACCTTATACCTGAGCTCAATATATACATACCTCGAAACATGGATGTAACCTCAACACATGCAACCAGGCGAACCGAGAGGGTCCCCCCAAAAAAAATAAACAAAGGGAGAGATCAAAATTCAGACACGTGAGAGAGCATCCGGGATGCAATTATCCACCCCTTTAATGTGTTTTATAATTAAATTGAACTCTTGTAGCTGAAGGGCCCAACGCAGAATCCTCTGGTTTGATCCCTTCATACGTTCAATGAATACCAACGGATTATGGTCGGTCCAAATTTCTATAGGGAATGAAAAGTTAGTTACATAAGGTTTAAAATGTACCAATGTCCGCACCAATGCCAGAGCCTCTTTCTCAATGGTGGAGTACTTTCTTTCCGCCTCTAGTAACTTACGGCTGTAGTAAGATACGGGGCGTACTTCACCATCATCACTCCTTTGAAAGAGGACTCCCCCAATTCCTACGTCACTGGCATCCACGGCTATGATGAATGGCTTCTGAAAATTGGGAGAAACCAATATTGGATTAGACACGAGTAACATTTTAAGTTTTAAAAATGCTTCTTCGCATCGAGAAGACCAAATAAACTTCTGCCCTTTTTTCAATAAATTAGTTAAAGGCTGTGCAAGGTCAGAGAAGTTTCGGACAAACCTACGGTAATATCCCAACATACCCAGCACCTTACGAACCTCTCTGACATTACACGGTCTCTTCAAAGCAACTATGGCCTCGAGATTGGCTTGCTTAGGAGCAACTTTACCCAAGCCAATCTCGTGACCCAAATAACTAACCTTAGCTTTCCCAAAGTTACATTTACCCAGATTCACAACAAGACCGGCGGCCCTAAGTGCCTCAAAAACTTTTCTTAATCTTACCAGGTGGGTCCGCCAGTCGTTGCTGTGTACCACCAAGTCATCTATATAGATTTCTGTACCTTCCAGGCCACAAATTACCCTGTTCATCAGACGCTGGAAAGTACAGGCAGCGTTCTTCATCCCAAAGGGCATTACTTTGCACTCGTAAAGCCCTGAGGGCGTCACAAATGCTGAAATTTCACGGGCACGGCCAGATAGGGGGACCTGCCAATATCCCTTTAACAGATCCAATTTTGTAATAAACCTAGCAGGACCTATCAGGTCCAGACAATCCTCAATACGGGGAAGAGGAAAGGAATCATTTTTAGTAACCGAGTTTACCCTCCTATAGTCAACACACATACGATATTTACCATCAGGCTTCTTCACTAAGACTATAGGGGAACTCCATGGACTTACTGATGGTTGTATGAGATTGTGCTCCAGCATGTATTTAATTTCGTCTTCAACAATGGCACGCTTCTCTGGACTGAGGCGATACGGGCTTTGCTTAACCGGAGAAGCGTCCCCAACATCAACATCATGCTGGAGCAACCTCGTCCTTCCTGGAGAGTCCTGAAACAAGTCAGAAAATTCCATAATTAGGTTTAGTATATCTTGTTTCTGAGGTGCCTCCAGATGCTCTAACCCCTCTTTTAATACACCTAAATTTTGCAAGTTATTACCTAGAGCATCTGAAGGCACCTGGTCCAAAACATCTTCCAAGTTTTCCTCAACAGGTGCAACCACACTCATAACTGGCTCAAAAACAATGGCCAACGGATCCCGTCTATCAGAAGAGTAAGATTTCAACCTGTTTATGTGGAAAATTTTACATTTACGACTAGTTCCAGGGGCTTCAACTTCATAATTGACCTCTGACAACTTTCTCAACACCTTCCAGGGGCCCTTGTACCTGGGTTCAAGGAAGTTGTCTGGATCTGTGCTTAAAACTAATACTAAGTCCCCGGACTCAAATGAGCGTACCTTACACTTCTGATCAAATTTGGTTTTCATTGTAGCTTGGGAAGCAGACAAATTATCTTTGGCATACTTCCAAGCTACGGCTAACTTGGACTTAAGTTCACTAACAACTTCTCCCACCGTACGCTCTCCTCTCTGATTTACTTCGAGCAATTCATGGAAGATTTCCAAAGGTCCTCGAACCTTGTGCCCAAATATTAATTCAAAGGGAGCAACGCCAGTAGAAGAATTGGGAAAATTCCTTATGGCAAAGAGAGCAAAGGGAAGCCCTTTATCCCAATCCTCTCCTTGCTCATAACAATATTTTTTTAATATACACTTAAGGGTCTGGTGAAATCTTTCCACCACACCCTGACTCTCAGGATGGTAGGGTACACTGGTAATATGCTGAATGGCCAGTTCAGCACACTTACTCTTAAATACCCTGCTTGTAAAATTCGAGCCGCAATCCGACTGAATTTTACGAGGCAGTCCATACCTGGAGAAAAACTCCACTAATTTGTCAAACACAGCTTTTGAGGTTATTTTCTTCATTGGAAAGGCCTCAGGAAAACGTGATGCTCTATCCATTATGGTCAGGAGATGCGTAAACCCTAACTTCGTCCTAGGCAGAGGTCCTACCACATCAATTACCAATTCTGCAAAGGGTTCTCCAATTGAAGGAATTGGGTTAAGAGGAGCCTTGGGAATAGGTTGATTGGGTTTACCCATCACCTGACACACTTCACAAGTTCTCACAAATTTCTTCACCGAAGACTTCATTCCTGGCCACCAAAAAAATTTACTCAACCTACAAAAAGTTTTACTTAAGCCTAAGTGGCCAGAAAAGGAGTCCTCATGTGCAAGGCTTAACACAGCCTCCCTAAACTTGGTAGGTACGACAATTTGTCTTAAACAATTAGTCACATTTAGTTGATGAGTTGGGGGACGACTGACCCTATACAACAATCCTTTCAAAACCACAAACCTGGGCCTGGTCAAATCGTCAGTATTACCTAACTCAAATGAAAATTCATCTTTTTGAGCCTGTATGAAATAGAGACGGTCACAATCGGATTTCAATAATTTAAACACTCCAAAACTAGAACTACTGCTACTACTACTACCTTCTACTAGCCCGGGCTTCGCTACCTCTACTTCTAAATTACTTAAATTTAGGTCATCATCATTATCAGCTTCCGCTGCACGCTTAGCAGAGGCTCGAGTAGTTATTGCCACAGGGCAAGCCGTGACCGAAACAATAGGAAATAATTCCTGCCCCTCTGCACTCAACATATCATTCCCAAGGATTCCGTCTATTCCTGGTATCGGCAGGCTCTCAACTACTGCCAGCTCAGTAACCTTGTGATACCCTGGGAAGGACAGCTCCACCCTTACTAAAGGAGCAGATACCACCGTATCGGGAAATCCTCCCAGGACCACGTATTCTCCAGTATAGGGAACTAAGTTATTCAAGGACCCTGCCAACACCAAAGATCTAGCGGATCCTGTGTCCCTCAAGAACTTAACATAAAGTGTAGAGGTTTCAGATTTCAATTTTCCGGGGTAGACATATTTGTTAAATGGTCATAAATTACCAGTGGACTCACACAATACAGGTTTTACTTTACCTACATCTGGTTCACTACTAACCTGGGGATCCACAGTTTTACCATTCTTACTCTCTGAAATAGAATTTTTTGAAATTAGTGAGACTGGCGTAGGCTGATTAACATTATTTTGACTCTTATTTTGATTCTTTTGGAGGTAACGGCTCCTGGCTCTACATTCAGCTTGTCGATGCCCTGGCTTATTGCACCAAAAGCAATTACCTCTAACTTGATTAGTTTTACCCGAATTGCCACGGTTAGAAAAAACCAGAGTGTGCCCACCACTCAAGTCCTTTCTGAAGCCACTACCAACATGATCACTCATGCTACTATTTGGGGTACTAGATTGGTTTTTAAAGGGATTATTCGACTTAGAAGACAAATTACTATTATTATTAGGGTATGAGGACGAGAAGTTATCTGACCCAGCCCGATGGGTCAGGACAAACTCATCAGCTACCTGAGCCGCCTTGGACAAAGTTAAAATTTTAGTGTCCTCCAGATGAACCCTCAATTCTTTACCACACACCTTCTTAAACTCCTCCAGTACCATCAGTTCCCTCAGGGAAGAGAAGGAAGCAACTTGACGACTTTTCAGCCAGTTGTCAAACTGCTCCTCCTTGAGACGAGCGTACTCAACATAAGACATAGAATTGGGCTTGCCAGTGGTTCGGAATCTCTGGCGATAGGCCTCAGGGACCAAATCATAGGCCCTGAGAACCAAAGCCTTTACTTTGTCATAATCTCTGGCAAGGCCCTCTTCCAATGCATTATACACCCGGATTGCCTTGCCCGTCAATCTACACTGTATGAGTACCGTCCACATTTCTGTGGGCCAAGACAACCGGGTAGCAACCCTCTCAAAAGCTTTAAAAAATTCTGGTACGCTCCCCTCATCAAAAACTGGAATTAACTTTAGTGCACCCGAAATATTAAATTTGTCTGCTGATGAGCTATTGGGGGAACTAACATGATTAGGGGACCCTTGCACCTTGGCCAACTCAAGGTTAAGCTTGAGCAACTCAATCTCATGTTGCCGGGCCCTCTCGTTCTCCTCAAACTGCATCTTCAATAACTCGATTCTCTTACAAATTACATGGAACTCCTCCTGCCCCGTTACATGAGCAGAAGCTGTTACATGGTTGGGAACAGCCTCCTCCTCAGCTAAAAAGGGGTTAGTTGAAATATTAAAATTTTTAACAGCCCTGGCCGGAGTAGGAAAATTGGCCGGACCTTCATACATAACCTTTACTGCAGGGGAATCAGCGAACAGGGACAAACCAGGATTTATGCTCACATCATCGACTATGGATCCTTCTTGGTCTGACCCAAAATCAGTGCCACTCTCAAAATCACTGGCTAGGCCGCTAGCTACCTCATTACCCTCAGCCAAATCTTGGGACACTTTTTCCTTAACCAGTTTTAACAAATTGGCCCGAGTGTCAGAGGACTTATAAGGGATCTCCAACCACCGGGCACACTGTACCAAATAAGCCCTTGTCAAAACTCCTAAATATTTTAAACAGTCAGCCGAACCCAAGAATTCCGACGGGTCAAAAGTAAAGTCCTTCATTTTAATGAAAATAATATCCTATGGGGAAGGAAAGCAACCAAACCAAAAATCAAATATCAACAATAAATACTGTCACATCAATCCAGAGCTGAACTGCTCCCCCAAACACCGAGTACACCTGCGTACGATCCTGTCACGGTCGCCACTTGTTACGACCTGTGTAGGCCGTAGTTCTGGTTCTTTAAACTTTGATTTTTTAAAGGAATCGTAGGCAGTACATTATTTATGTAACACGGTGAATTGAGGGAAGACAGAACAAAAACACTGGAAAAATCTAACAATATTTATTACAATACACTTAAATAAATTCAACCTTGCACCAGGAGTCACAAAAAGCTCCTAAGACAAACAACAATGAGTAAACAAAAATGTCCTGGAGGACTAATAGGCTATACAGAGTCCTCTAAATACACAAGGTTGACCTATATCTAATAATCCTAACCCTAACAAAGAAAAACTAAACAGATCAAAAGTATGGCTCATATATTAAGCCGGGCCCACAAATATCAACAAACCATTACCCTATTACTAAACATATAGGAATAAGGAAGACAGGAGAAATGAAAAGGCAGAAAACCTTAAAATTACCTACCTACACACAAACGTTTAAAGCTATACCAAATAATAAAACATAACACAAGGCAGCATACAAGTACACATGCCACATACTAAATGTATAAACACTTCACAAAAGAATTATGCAGAGACAATTTATATATATATGTAAAAAAAAAACCCAACACTGTATTATCTATCTGTGAAATAACTCAACAGTACTTATCCATACATGGATCCAACGACAGAGAGGGGACGAACATTCATCAGCATCAGAGGGAGTATCATTAACACCAGGAAAACGGACTGGGCATATCCATAACGATAATGAAAAGATCGTAACTTTACCTGGGTAATGTCTCCCTACGTTCCTCCTCACGGACCCTTGGTCCACAGACGAGCAGCGTAACAGATGTGATGACGCTCTTGGATCACGGCAATAGTACCTCCAACAGTGCCGGGACGGAACGACGGCACCGTCTTCCCGCAGAATCCTCAGGCGGGGAAAACAACGTCAAGCGAAGGTCGCAAGTGACACATACACTTGCAGGACGTAACAAGCGAGGTGGCTATCGCAGGTGACAAAACCCCTGCATACGTGGTCCGTGATCCAAAGAAGTGTACAATTTACCGCGGGTGGCTCAAAGACACCAGCGAAATAATCCTCCAAAGGCACAATTCCTTATGAGGGAATAAAAGAGGCGTCTACCAATGGCTGCTGAATTAGGCTATACGTCTGTGATCAATGCACGGTCCGAACTAAACATTCCAGGCAGCAGTAGTCTCGTCCACGGCTCTCACTAAACACCAAACACTCGGAAAGAAAAATAAACAAAAGAGTTAATGGCAATTCACTAATTAACGACGAGGAGGAGCGAAGGTTATCACCGAACTCTTATGAAAAGGGCAGTTAACTTTTACTCCTGCCGAAGACCGAATTTATTTATAAACAATTAAATAACCTACTTTAACATAACAAGGACAAAGGTCTTAGTCTTGTTCTTCCAGTTCCATTTGTTTAGGGTCTATCTATGCCAGTCCATTCATACAAATTTTCATAGTTAGGCAATTCATCGTCTTCTCTTCCTTTCCCTAGTTCTTTTATGTTTTCTATGGAGTACGGATCCGTTCGGTTTTTCCTGATGTCCATGTCGTATCGGTCATTTTCATTATATATGCAACCAGTGTCCATTTCTTTTCCTTTCACGTTTTTAGAATATCCACTACTTTGGTTTGTTCTGGTATCAATTTTGCTCCTCTTTTAGTCTCCTAGTGTTATTTCAATCATTAATATTTGATTTGTATAAAGGTAAGGTCCTAAGGCTTCTGAGATTCTGATGCATAAGTGAAAGGTCTCACGAAGTAGCCATAAAACCCATGTTATTCTACATTAAAATGATTTGAAGTATTTAAGTAAATTCGCTATAGATTTTTCAAAAGCTTGACATGGCTATAATCGGTCATTATTTGGCTATGCCCAGCTCTTGAAATTACCCACAATTACAAATTTTGACAGCTGAAAGTCAGGGCAGTATTCAGCCTTATAGATTTGAGCCAGGTCGCTCATCCTCAGAAGAAAATGGGGACAGTTCCGACGAGGGCAGCAACAGACACGACACAATTGGTCATTAAGAATAACAGAATGGGTCCTTGGAGATTGTTAAAGAAGCAGAGGAATGAAGATAAGATGATGGTTGTCGAACTAGGAAGTTTGCAGGCTTGGACTGGCACAGAAAGACTATAAACTATAAACATGGAGGACATGTCTGAGGCCTTTATTCTGCAGTGAACTAGTAACGGCTGATGATGATGGTGATGAGATAAATGAGGAGGAACCAACATACAGACATACATACATAAATACATGCATAGGCATACATACATACATACATACATACATACATACATACATATGTACATACATACGTAAGTAAATAATTTAAAAGCAACGTTAATCTTTTTTTCACAAATACACCAAAAAGACTGGCATTATGAAAGGAAAGTAATTAACATTCCTGAAAGAAAATAATTCACATCACAAAGAGCCTCACCTGTTATAAGGGACGCCTTGATCCTTTTCAGTTCTAAAATAATTCAATGGTGATTATCTATTACAAAACCCTAGCAGAGGCACTAAGGCAATTCACATTACAACCTCTCCTCTGGAAAGAAAATGAATCGAAATACAACTAAACGGACCCTCATTAGTAGGCAAGTTTTGGAGAAAGAATTCCTTTCCAGCTTTTGTCATTGCGATTATCGGGCCTGGAAGGGGGTGTAACTTGAAAGGAAACTCTAAGAAACGGAATGAAAAAAAAAAAATTGAAAAGATGAAAAAGTTTCTTCCCTCACACTGCGAGACAACAGAAGACATTTTCTCACTACGTTTTGAGATGACAAAAGTATTGAAAACTAACTTCTAAAAGCAGTTCTTTACACGTGCCTCGAGAGGTAATGTCATAGGAATTATTATGCATTACACACACACTCTTTTTTACTTTTACTTTGACTTTGACTCTCTCTCTCTCTCTCTCCTCTCTCTCTCTCTCTCTCTCTCTCTCTCTCTCTCTCTCTCTCTCTCTCTCTCTCTCTCTCTCTCTCTCTCTCTCTCATGGGAACAATTATCCAAGCGATGCGATGAAAACTATTCATCAGGATAAATTTTGTTTAGGGAGTGAGTTTAAAAAATAAGAAATTCACTCTTATCATACTTTAATGTTGTCAATGATGCAGAAAATCAAGTCATCGAGATATCGTCTGAGTAGAAATGAATATTGTAATATCTCAAAGGAGATACATTTTATATTTATAGCTGTTAAAGCTTATTTAAGATATTAAGAAGGAGAATGATGACCTCAGTAAAATCATTTGCCGAATAAAATACATCTAATATTACTCAGTGGTCCCTGATTAAGTCAGCATATAATAATTCAATTACTTTAAATAGACCAGCAATTACTCAGAATAAACTAGTAATTGCTCACAATTCCTTTAATCTAGACTATAAGGATTATCTATCTCCCCTCAAAAAGAACTTTTCCTGAATTTCTTTTACGAGAAATTATGTCTTCACCAGAATTGAAACTATTCCTTCTTTTCTTAACATAATATTGAAATCTATGATTTAAAAGCGAATAGTTGAACCATCCCAAAAAACGACCTTTATTTTCGGTATGGTCATGTTTGTGTCTAACCCTCTGTCGATCAAATTTGAGTGGATTTATAAATCAGGGCTATATGAGCCGGCGTTGGGCCATGGAAGGCCATTCAGTATCTAAGAGCAACCGCGAGAAAACCCGGAAGTTACACCAAGAAGTAAATGTTAGAAGTTGGAGAGAGATAAGATAGAAACTTCCTAAAAGGAATATGAAACGGGGGTAAAGTAAAGGATTTAAAGCAAGATTACCTTTAACCTTATGTCGATCTCAACCATACCTTTATTAAAAATCCCTTTCCATTTGAAATACATTGTTTAGAAACAATAACAAACCTTGTCTTACCATAGTTGTATACTACAATATGACGAGATATTAAAACAAAGCATTGAAAAGCGGCCTTGAATAACGCCACTAAGGTCATTATTATTTGTCAAAATTCATTCACACATTGCTTGAAATTCTTCAAAGCAGTGATTATACCGGGATTAGGTAAAATAATCAGCAAGCTTTGAGGATTCCATTAAACAGCTACAGATATTTTCAGAGCGAAATCCATTGTACAGAGAGATGCATGCAATATTTAGAATTATCCTGAATAATCCAGATTTCACTATAGACGAGGGTATATTTGTGTTAGAATAATAATAATAATAATAATAATAATAATAATAATAATAATAATAATAATAAGAAGAAGAAGAAGAAGAAGAAGAAGAAGAAGAAACTACTACTACTACTACTACTACTACTACTACTACTACTACCATTACTACTACTACTACTACTACTAATAATAATAATAATAATAATAATAATAATAATAATAATAATAATAATAATAATAATGAAAGATTGTTCTTAAAATAATGTGATTTCCCAGAAATAAAAGTGATGTTTTTCCCGTGGTCACCATCCAATGGCAAAATCTATGAAATATTTATTGAAAAAGGAAGTTTTAAATACCTTCCTTAAAATGCACTAGAATCTATTTAGATGTCTCCATCACTCCTCCATACAATTTGATGTACATTAATCTATATTATTTTATTATCAAGTTATTTGTGTCGTGAAAGCCTCATGGTTAACCATTCCATCTTAGTGTGCAATGGAAATTCTATGAAAATCTATGTGTAGTAGGTATTTCATGATTAAAATTTCCACAGGCTTGATTTAAGCCTTAAAAATTACATCTACCTATTTTGAAAAGTGACAGAGATCTCATAAAAACAAAATATTTTAGTTTCTATCGTAACGGAAAAATATTGGTAGATGCAAATGGTGAAGGTATATTTAATATTAAAAAAACAAGTTTAGATGATATTTTTAATGAATAATAGACTGCTCCGAGTACCCCTGTCATTGTCTGAAAGCGCGGAGCAGATGAGTAACTTGTGCTAGGAGATCTATACCTTGAATCTAGGTAATGACGTTTATTAAATCCATAAGAAACTGACGGTTACTTATACTGATTCCTGTTTCCTTTGATAAATGAAATTTTGAATAAAGAGTGACTGATGTGGGATTGCAATATTAATGAAGGAAACTTACATATTTAAATGAAATTCGAGTCAGAAAATGCTAGATAAATATCGGAATAGAAATGGATGAAGTTTAAACAAATATTTGATAAGTAAGAGGAAAGCAAATAATGAAAGTTCCTAATGAAAGTTGATATCTCGCAAAGATATATCCACATTAGCAAGAATTTGATTTTGTTTTGCGTAATACACTGAAAACTAAGAATAGCATGCGTGTTTGTGTGTATATGGCTTACATCTCGTATGGATAATAAAGAGTAAATTGGAATAAAAGCCTGCAAATTATAACGTCTAATATTCTGAAAGAATGTCTAATGTGTTTTTCCTCCCTAACGTCACAACCAATTAGCTTATCTTTAAAACTAGTTATCTGAGCAATATCACTTATGAAGGTCAAGATCACCCTCTCCCTCCAGTCATATAAAGTGGATAAGCCGTAAACAGATAATATGCATATATATAAACTAGATTACGAACACAGTAATTATTATTATTATTACTTGCTATGCCACAACCGTAGTGGGAAAAGCAGGATGCTAAAAGGCCAGGGGCTCCAACAGGAAAAATATCCTAGTGACGAAAGGAAACAAGGAAGTAAGGAAAGTAATTAACAATTAGAATAAAACAGTAACAATAATAAAATAAATATTTCCTAAATAAACTATAAAAACTTTAACACAACAAGAAGAAGAGAAACAAGGCAGAACAACGTGCCCGAGTGTACCCTCGAGCAAAGGAACTATAACCCAGCACAGTGGAAGGCCATGGTACAGAGGCTATAGCACTACTCAAGACTAGAGAACAGTGTTTTGATTTTGAAGTGTCCTTCTCCTAGAAGAGCTGCTTATCATAGATAAAGCGTCTCTTCTAACCTTACCAAGAGGAAAGTACACTGAACAATTACAGTACAGTAATTAACCCCTTGGGTGAAGAAGTGATTGGTGATATCATTGATGTCAGGTGTATGAGGAAATACTAGAATTTGTAAAGAATAGGCCAGACTATTCGGTGTATGTGTTGGCAAAGAAAAAGTAAGCCGTAACTAAAGAGAGGGATCCAATGCATCACTGTTTGGCCAGTCAAAGGATCCAGTAACTCCCCAGTGGTAGTATATCAACGGGTTGCTGGTGCCCTGGCCAACCTACTACCAATAAAGACCAGAGAACAATGGTTGTATTTTGGAGTGTCCTTCTCCTAGAAAAGCTGCTTACCATAGCTAAAAGTCTCTCTTCTACCCTTACCAAAAGGAAAGTAGCCACTGAACATTGCAGTGGTTAACCCCTTGAACGAGGAAGAATTGTTTGGTAATCTTAGTGTTGCCAGGTGTATGAGAACAGAGGAGAATGTAAAGAATAGGCTAGACTATTCTCTTTGTATGTGTAGGCAAAAGGAAAATTATCCGTAACCAGAGAGAAGGATCCAATATAATACTGTCTAGCCAGTTAAAGGTATTGTTGTTTAAGCATGAAAGAAGGGAAGGATGCGTTGCATATGCAAAATCTGTAAAAATATCTCCAAATTGCATACGATGATATTTTGATGGTGAAAATTATCACTCTCTTCCTTAGAGAGAGAGAGAGAGAGAGAGAGAGAGAGAGAGAGAGAGAGAGAGAGAGAGAGAGAGAGAGAGAGAGAGAGAGAGAGAATTCCCATCCTAATAAGTCACCAGAGAATTTCCAATATCCAAATTAATTTCTTTTTCTGTCATTTTTCCCTTTTTATGCTAAAGATTTTCTTTTTCTGCCACAAAGCACTGAAACAGGCTACGAAAAATGGATACTTAACATTCGATATAAAATCGAAATCAATCTCCTTCCCCACAAGAAAGAGATAAGAAAATGAAGAATTGCATGGATATTTCACATACATGGTACACTCTCTCTCTCTCTCTCTCTCTCTCTCTCTCTCTCTCTCTCTCTCTCTCTCTCTCTCTCTCTCTCTCTCTCTCTCTCTCTTCTGTTTAAGGAGTTTAAGGATAGTAAGGAAAGTACTATCGATTATTTATAATAGATAGATCTTTGATGTGGACATGATAAAAATTCAACAGAATCCTTAAAATAGAAATGTATAACTATTATTTTCTGAAGTGCGTGGAGGTTATGAAAACGAAAAACTAGTCTTGTATGATACAACTTGTCCTACAGATGGAACATGTACACTTATAATCAGCTGTCAAGCGATCTCCTTACCAATGAAATCTATCACTAAAATCCGCCGAAATATCTTTTTTTCTACTCATACAAAATGGTCTTAATACGGTTGACACTCTAAAAATATTGTTCAAAGCAAGATTATCTGTAGAGGAGGCACCATATGGTCGATGTTCTTTTTATGTAAAATTGTCTTAGAAACGCAAAAACATTCATTTATGAGGAGAGGTAGACCTAAGATCACAAAAACTAGACTGAAGTATTTTATTCTGAAAACAATGAGCCCTGATCTAAAGATATTCAATCATTAGATATGTGTGAAGGTTAGCTCTGTCTGTTGCAATAATTTTGAAATCCAGGATAGTGAACATTTCATATTTTCTTGTTTACGGCTTTCTTCGTGACAGACAAATGCATTCATGTGTACTGGAAATGAAATACTGTATAGGTGATTGTTAACAATCAAATCTTAACAGTTACAGCCATGTGGACTGTAATTAGGATGTAATTACAATACTCACCAAGGTTACCTGACAAAATACAATTATATTCAAGGTGAATATGTTAAAGAAAAAAGTTATAACGTTTTTTACCTAATAGTACGCGAGTAACTACAATAGGCTGTAAATGAATCTCAATCTTAACTATCATAAATATTTAAGATTAAATCAAGAACAAATTTAATTATGTTGGCAGAAAGTTAAAATGGTCAAGTAATGACAATGATTTTTTTACTAGATAGGATTACATTATACAGTATGCATTTGAAGCTTTTGTATATTTTGGTGATGGCGACATGGCTGAGAAACAACAAGTTCCCAATATAGCAATTTACAAGTATCTGTTGGTTCCTCTTAGATATGGTGGCAATGAAACTATTTAATGTGTTTAAAAAGTAACCTCTGTAGAAGGGAATGGCAAGCACTCGTGTCTACCAAAAATAGCATACTTGTATTTACGTCAAGTAAATATAAAAGATTAGTGAGAGGGGAAGACACCTCTACAAGCAATGAACTGCTTGCATATTTTTTTGGACACTGACAATTTTCTGTAAATTTCTTCGCAGCAGCTTCAATTGCGGAGTGATAATAGCTGAACTGCGGCTAATGGTGGTCAGTAAGGGGCTGGACACGTCATTGATTGGGGCATATGCGAGGGGAGGTATATGTGGGTGGTGGGTGCCATTGTTGCCTCTCAGGCATGTCACGAGGTGGGTATCTCTATCTTTTCGAATTCACGTCACCTTTGGTCAGCGTTTAATTGGTCCACTTCCCAAGGAGAACTGTGTGCAACAGATTATATATGAGTGATACTGGTTATTTTGCTGAGGGCGAACGAAGCCTAAATGTCACCAAATAACTATTGCAAAAGCTAAAAAAGTTTGGCTATACGGGTGGCTGTCTATAGTGAGTACTGCTCCAGAAGGTATGTTTTGAGGGAGTCATACACTATTGGTCGCAAAGTAAGTTGGAATCGTCAAGAAAACATAGTCTGCTTTGCTGCTTGAGAGGCTCAAGCCCTTGATATAAACTGAAGTTTGGCACGCAGGAACCAAGCAAACGCTTCTATGGCAAAAAGGGACAGTTTCAACGATGCAGCATG
>NC_090733.1:8204959-8207459 GCF_036898095.1 Palaemon carinicauda | reverse complement strand
CACTGTACGACATTACTTTCCCCCTTCTTTGTCAGGTCAGATAGCTGAGCAGCAATGGTTGCATAGTTTGGGACATAAGCACAATAAAATCCCGTAAGTCCTAAAAGCGATCTTACTTCCTTTTTAGTCTTTGGTTGTGGGGCTGATTGAATTTTACTAATATTGGTTTCCTGAAGACTCAAAGTGCCTCCCTGGATATCATGCCCAAGGAATTGCACCATTTCTGAAGCCAAAGTACACTTGCTTGGGCTAACAATGAGATTTGCATTTCGAAAACGCTGAAATAGCTCTTACAAGGTTTCTAAATTTTCAGGACATGACTTTGTGTGTACCAGTAAGTCATCTATATAGCATTCCACATTATCGAGACCTTTAAAAAGTGTGCGCATACACTTAACATATGTGGCTCCTGCATGAACCATCCCAAAAGGCATTTCAAGAAATTCATATTGGCCATCAGGAGTAACAAAAGCTGTCTTTGGGACATCTTCTGATCGAACCTTGATCTACCAGTAGCCCTTGGTGAAATCAATCTTTGTAAAGAAATTGATTTCTGATAACCTGGCAAAAATATCATCTGCTGTAACCATTGGTTCTGGATCAAATATAATAATACGATTAAGTTTTCTAAAGTCTATACATACACTATTTGACCCATCAGATTTCTTTACAATCGCTACTGGCAAAGCATAAGGTGATGCCGACTCCTGGATGATCCCCATGTCTAGCATACCATTTATCTCTTTTCTAAGGGATGCTCTGACACCATATGGTACCAGGTATGGCTTACTCCTCACTGGTTCATGCGATGTAAGTTCTATTTTATGCTCACCTTTGTTTGATGTTCCAGGGATGTCCGTAAAATCTTCATACTCCCGCACAAGTTTTTTCATTTGACGTTCCTGATGCAGGTCAATGTTTAAGCCAAACATAATATCCTTTATTGATTCTGACCCAGAGGTTGGTGCTATCTCCAGCAACTCTTCATCCACATGGATGTCTATACTTGAATTGCTAACATTGTCAAACACAGCACACGCTATATCTAAGATGACATCTTTTGCTCTTTGAAGATACTTCTTCAACATGTTGATATAAAAAGTTTTAACTTTTCCATGGATGTTTATACCATAATAATTCTTGCCCACAACATTCTCTACATTGAATGGACCCTTCCACTGCATGAATAGCTTATTGCTGTCTGTAGGGAGTAGAATCAGTACTTGATCGCCTACCTGAAGACTCCGAGGCCTAGATTTCCTATCATAGTAAAGTTTATATCGCCCTTGTGCCAACTTCGGTGCTTCATTTGCTAGTTTAATGGTCTCTTCCATTTTTCCCTGAGCTCAGAGACATATTGATAGCTACTCTTGAGTTCTGGCTCTGCAATGTCTTTTGTCCATAGTTCCCTCAAAATCTGCATTGGCCCTCTTACAGATCCTCCATATACTATCTCAAAGGGGGAGAACCCTGTCGACTCTTAAGGAACTTCTCTGTAAGGCTTCTCTTGACATAACTTTTTCAGCATTTGTTTTAGAGTTCTATTGAACTTTTCCACCAATCCATTACACATTGGATGGTATAGACTAGTTGTAAGTTGTCGCATGCTGGGTAGTCTAGCTACTTCCTTCATGTACTCAAAGGTAAACTGTGTTCCAAGATCACTTAATATTTCTTCAGGCACCCCTACCCTGCTAAACATATCTACCAGAGCTTCTGCAACTGATTCAGAATCAATGTTCTTCAAGGGCACTGCATCAGGATACTTACTGGCGTGGTCCATCATAGTGAGGATAAACTGGTGTCCTTTCTCATATGGTGGATGTATCTTACCAATTATATCCACAGACACCCTCTTGACTGGAGTATCAATGATTGGCAGTTTTCAAGAGGTACTTTTGTCACCCTACCTTTGCTGATCGTCTTCTGGCAGATGTCACAAGATCTGCAGAACCTAGTTATGTCTGCACCCATTCCAGGCCAGTAGAACTCTCTGAGGATCTTCTCCTATGTCTTCTTAGCACACAGGTGGCCCCCTAAGGTAGATTCATGTGCTAATGTCAGGACTTGTGTTCTCAGTGGCTTAGGAACCATAACTTCGGAGACTGGATTCCCATGGTTGATGTCTGGATGAACAAATGTTCTGTACAATAACGGTTTCCTGGTTTTGAACCGTAATACTTGACTCCCTTTTCTCTCTTCTTTATAGATCCAAAACTTCTTCAGTGTGTCATCTTTCTTCTGTAGTCGACAAACTTCATCCCTATCGACTTCTTTGTACAGGTTACTGCCTGGCACTTCCTGTGGAGAGGGTGTCTTAACATCTAGCGCTTCTTGTGCCCTTGTTGCTACTGCACAGGTCTTCTAGTCACAGGTGTCCTGCCACGCTGGGTCAGGGTCTTCAGATGGTCTTGCACACGTGACGTTTCCAATTAGCAGATCATAAGGGGCGTCAGGAAGACAAACTGCATCCACTTCTCCAATCAGGTATGGAGTGTTG
>NC_090733.1:8189959-8194959 GCF_036898095.1 Palaemon carinicauda | reverse complement strand
TTGCATTGGCAAAGGACTACAGACTGGACGACGAGAAGGCCATTGAGTTTGCCGAGCACAGGGTTCAAGCAGAAGAAAATATTGAGAGAGAAGAGAGACTGAAAAGGTATGACGCTGAGCATGGGAAGGCTTTGGCCGAACTAGAATAGAAGGAGCGGGAGCGACAGTATGTACAAGAAGAGAAGGAGCGGGAGCAACGATATGAACCAAAAATAAAGAAACTTGAACTAGAGTCAGCATGACACCATGAAGAGGCACCGACAGTGATCAGTAACCACTCTCCTAAAGCAAAGATCCCAAACCTCCTGGAGTTTGTGGATGGTAAGGATGAGCTTGACAGCTACTGGTTAAGGTTTGAGAGGTATGCTAACACACACAAGTGGGATAGGTCAACGTGGGCCTCGTCTCTTAGTGCTCTTTTGACAGGGAATGCCCTTCTAGTCTATGGTCGGCTTTCTGACGACGATGCAAAGGACTATGAAATTTTGAAGAAAGCGCTCTTCAGAAGATACGACCTTACTGAGGAAGGATTCCGTAAAAAGTTCCGGAACACGCCCCGAAAAGACGGATGGAGACCTGCACAGTTCATTGTCAAGCTCAAGAACTTCTCAAGAAGTGGATGGAACAAGCTGGCGCTTATGAGACTTTTGCAGAGCTCCAACAGCTGATGATCAAGGAGCAGTTCATCAATGCTGTCTCAAATGCACTGTAAGTTCATTTGAAGAAAAAGGCCCCTGCTAATCTGGATAACCTGGCAAAGGCAGCAGAGCAATACTTCACAGCTCATGGAACTGAACTCTCTAAGGAGGACAAGGTAGCTAAAAAGCCTGTGTATCGACCACCTAAGCAGACAGGACCGAGTGCTGTTGAGAATCCTTGGCATGGGCCCAATGAGCAAGTCATCAAAGAGACTTCAGCTAGAGAGGTAAGGTGCTACAGATGCAACCAGCTCGGCCACATAGCGTCGAAGTGTCACCTCTTGGATCAGTCAAGGGGTCCTAGAAGTGACAAAAAGTGTATGTTCTGTGATAAATTTGGTCATGATCACCCGGAATGCGTGAAATTAAAGACCATCAAAACCGCTTATTTGGATGTTGAGACAAATGTTGAAGAGGCACAGACATCAGTGGCACAAGTCTCGTCCTTCTGTTCAATCAGTGGCCCTCCTCCAGAAATGGAAGTAACTAAGGTAGATGCTTGTATCAAGGAAGGAAAGCTTTTCCTTGAGAATGGTTTTGCAGTCCTTTGTATGAATGCTTGTGTTCCAAGCAATGAAGACTCAATGCCAGTGTCAAAGGGTCAAGTAGGATCCCACATTGTTCAGGTGTTGCGTGACTCTGGATGTAGTAATGTGGTAAAAAACAAAAGTTTGTTGATCCTGATCTTTACACTGGAACTTTAATGCTGGTCAGGCTTGCTGACAATTCCTTCAGAACTCCAATGGCTAAAATCCACATCAACACTCCATACCTGATTGGAGAAGTGGATGCAATTTGTTTTCCTGACGCCCCCTATGATTTGCTAATTGGAAACGTCTCCTGTGCAAGATCAGCTGAAGACCCTGACCCAGCATGGCAGGACACCTATGACCAGGAGACCTGTGCAGTAGCAACAAAGGCGCAAGCAACGTGAAAGGTTAAGAGACCCTTTACACAGGTAGTGCCAGGCAGTAACCTGTACAAAGAAGTCGATAGGGATGAAGTTTGTCGACTAGAGAAGAAAGATGACACACTGAAGAAGTTTTGGATCTATAAAGAAGAGAGAAAAGGGAGTCAAGTATTACGGTTCAAAACCAGGAAACCGTTATTGTACAGAACATTTGTTCATCCAGACATCAACCATGGGAATCCAGTCTCCGAAGTTATGGTTCCTAAACCACTGAGAACACAAGTCCTGACATTAGCACATGAATCTACCTTAGGGGGCCACCTGTGTGCTAAGAAGACATAGTAGAAGATCATCAGAGAGTTCTACTGGCCTGGAATGGGTGCAGACATAACTAGGTTCTGCAGATCTTGTGACATCTGCCAGAAGACGATCAGCAAAGGTAGGGTGACAAAAGTACCTCTTGAAATACTGCCAATCATTGATACTCCATTCAAGAGGGTGTTTGTGGATATAATTGGTAAGATACATCCACCATCTGAGAAAGGACACCAGTTTATCCTCACTATGATGGACCACGCCAGTAGGTATCCTGATGCAGTGCCCTTGAAGAACATTGATTCTGAATCAGTTGCAGAAGCTCTGGTAGATATGTTTAGCAGGGTAGGGGTGCCTGAAGAAATCTTAAGTTATCTTGGAACACGGTTTACCTCTGAGTACATGAAGGAAGTAGCTAGACTCCTCAGCATGCGACAACTTAAAACTATTCCATACCATCCAATGTGTTATGGATTGGTGGAAAAGTTCAATGGAACTCTAAATCAAATGCTGAAAAAGTTATGTCAAGAGAAGCCTAATTAGTGGCACCAGTATATCAATACTGTGTTGTTTGCTTACAGAGAAGTCCCTCAAGAGTCGACAGGGTTCTCCCCCTTTGAGATACTATATGGAAGATCTGTAAGAGGGCCAATACAGATTTTGAGGGAACTATGGACAAAAGACATTGAAGAGCCAGAAGTCAAGAGTAGCTATCAATATGTCTTTGAGCTCAGGGAAAAATGGAAGAGACCATTAAACTAGCAAATGAAGCACTGAAGTTGGCACAAGGGCGATATAAACAGGCCTCGGAGTCTTCAGGTAGGTGATCAAGTACTGATTCTACTCCCTACAGACAGCAATAAGCTATTCATGCAGTGGAAGGGTCCATTTAATATAGAGAATGTTGTGGGCAAGAATAATTATGGTATGAACATTCATGGAAAAGTTAAAACTTTTTATATCAACATGTTGAAGAAGTATCTTCAAAGAGCAAAAGATGTCATCTTAGATACAGCGTGTGCTGTGTTTGACAATGTTAGCAACTCAAGTATAGACATCCATGAGGATGAAGAGTTGCTGGAGATAGCACCAACCTCTGGATCAGAATCAATAAAGGATATTATGTTTGGCTTAAACATTGACCTGCATCAGGAACGTCAAATGAAATAACTTGTGCGGGAGTATGAAGATTTTACGGACATCCCTGGAACATCAAACAAAGGTGAGCATAAAATAGAACTTACATCACATGAACCAGTGAGGAGTAAGCCATACTCGGTACCATATGGTGTCAGAGCATCCCTTAGGAAAGAGATAAATAGTATGCTAGACATGGGGATCATCCAGGAGTCGGCATCCCCTTATGCTTCGCCAGTACTGATGGTAAAGAAATCTGATGGGCCAAATAGAGTATGTATCGACTTTAGAAAACTTAATCGTATTACTATATTTGATCCAGAACCAATGGTTACAGCAGATGATAATTTTGCCAGGTTATCAGAAAGCAATTTCTTTACAAAGATTGATTTCACCAAGGGCTACTGGTAGATCAAGGTTCGATCAGAAGATGTCCCAAAGACAGCTTTTGTTACTCCTGATGGCCAATATGAATTTCTTGAAATGCCTTTTGGGATGGTTCATGCAGGAGCCACATTGGTTAAGTGTATGCGAACACTTCTTAAAGGTCTCGATAATGTGGAATGCTATATAGATGACTTACTGGTACACACAAAGTCATGGCCTGAAAATTTAGAAACTTTGTAAGAGCTATTTCAGCGTATTCGAAATGCAAATCTCATTGTTATGCCAAGCAAGTGTACTTTGGCTTCAGAAATGGTGTAATTCCTTGGGCATGATATCCAGGGAGGCACTTTGAGTCTTCAGGAAACCAATATTAGTAAAATTCAATCAGCCCCACAACCAAAGACTGAAAAGGAGGTAAGATCGCTTTTAGGACTTACGGGATTTTATTGTGCTTATGTCCCAAACTATGCAACCATTGCTGCTCCGCTATCTGGCCTGACAAAGAAGGGGAAAAGTAATGTCGTACAGTGGCAGGAGCCTCAAGTGAAAGCATACAACAATCTGAAGTCTATACTGGTTAATAAACCTGTCCTGCACCTTCCAGACCTAAACAGAAGATTCATCTTGAGAACAGATGCTTCGGACGTGGGACTAGAGACAGCGTTACTTCAGGAATATGAGGATAGTTTGTTCCCCGTGAGTTTCGCCAGCCGTAAACTGTTGGACAGGGAGCAAAGATACAGCACTATGGAGAAAGAGTGTTTGGCTATTGCGTGGGCTCTACAGAAATTCAGAATGTATTTGTATGGTGTTGACTTCCTGTTACAAACTGATCATCAACCTTTGGCATTTTTGAACAGTTCGAAGTTTACAAATGACAGAATAATGATATGGGCAATGTTCTTGCAAAATCATCGATTCAGAGTAGAATCAATAAAAGGTAGTTTAAACGTTGGTGCTGATTTTTGAAGCAGAGTAGTGGGATAATTCTTGTCACAATGCCGGGTTAACTTTTTGACGAGATGTCTATACATATAATGGTGACTAAACCTTGATAAATTGAATTATAATGTTGGGAGTATAAATTTGAAAATTTATACTTAAAAGATGGGCCTGTGTCACAAATCAATATATCTGCGTATATATTTATATATTAGCCCTGTATTATATTGATGTATAAGGTTTTTTGTACATCATCATAAGCATTTTATTATTGTTTATTGTTATAATTACTGTTTACATACGGTCTTATTCTATAGTTTATTTCTGCGTATATATTTATATATCAGCCCTGTATTATATTGATGTATAATGATTTTTGTATATCATCATAAGCATTTTATTTCGTTTGTTATAATTACTGGTTATGCACGGTCTTATTCTATCGTTTTTCATGTTAAAGTAGTTGAACTTTTATTTACTGAAAACAATGAGTGTAAAACTTGTGTGCTTGTTCTATTGTTACTAGTTAACGCTAGTTTCTTTACTTTAATTTGTAATATGTACATTAAGTCCTTCACAACAGATGTCGCCCCGCTATCCATGGATACATA
>NC_090733.1:8179959-8184959 GCF_036898095.1 Palaemon carinicauda | reverse complement strand
CGATCAGGGCATAGAAAGGCCGAGGTGGGCGCTTGAACTGCCATAGTTTTTTTGTCATTTAGAGTTGGGAGGCTTGAGCGGTTAGACCTATACGTCCAGGTCACGGGTGCCAGTATGATTGCCAAGAAGTACCATTTCTCTGAGTACTTTTTCTTAGTAAAGTAACGTAATGATAATTAACCCTTTAAGGTCCACCCTAGGTTTTATGGGAAACTTTAAAAATTCCTTTTAGCATGTTGTAGTATTAGATAATACAAGACCTTTTTATTCTTGTGTACTTTTAAAAATTTTTCCAAATTACCGAAATAATTGCATGCAATGAAGTATCCCATTTGGGTACCTTGGGCGAGTTTACGCGGACCACGCTCATCCCATATGGAATCTATTGGACCGTAACGGCACAGATTTTGAAGTTTCGCCCAACAGTTTTTTTATAGTTCCAATGTATAACAGAAAGTTTTTTTTATAGTTCCAATGTATAACAGAAACACATATATGGCTTAACAATTTAATTAAATAAGAAATACGTTATAAATACAAGAAAATACAATATTCAATAAATACAAAAATACTATAAAAATACAAAAATACTCTGAAAATGCAAAAAATATATTAAATCTTACTCATCATTGATAAAATAGAAACATTATAAAACTTACTTTAAAATCTATTGAAAAAGAGCAAAAAAAAATTACTTGGAAATCTTATGAAACAAAGCAAAACAATTACGATTTTCAGTGAGGCAAAGGGCCACCTTGCACTCCTCACACATCCAGCGAGACCTGTGGATGTGGCCTGCAGTTGAACAGAACTTGCAGGTCTGCCTCATGGGGACATGCTTTGGCATGTGTAGGGCAGTGGCATCCTGGCGTGACTCTATACTTGGCAAAACTGCCCGTTGGCCCCTTTTGGGCAAAGGGACATCCCTGGTGCCAAGAGAATTTCTAGTAATCCTGAAGCTTGATGTCTTGAAACTTCTCAGCCAATTGGAGATATCCAGTCGGAAGTCCTTGAGGGGCTTTGGGTTCGTCTGCAAAGCCAAGCAATCCCTCTTGTACAGAATCCAAGCGTTGCAGATGATCAGGTCCAGGGGGTAAGCAAAGAGCCTCATGTAGTACCTCTTTGCTGTGAAGGGGGTCTTGTAGAGGTGTGTCAACATGTCACTTTTGTCGATGCCACCCATGCGGTTGTTGTACATCTGGATGGCAGATGGACAAGGAATTTGAACCTTCTTCTTCTGTGCCCTGTCGTACCGCTCCATTGTTCCCATGGGGTTGACACCGACATCAGTGGACAAGATTGTCACGACGCTGTTGTCCTTCCATCTTGCAACGAGGATGCCATCAGAAGAGACGTAGTCCAGTGTGCCCTTTTGCGTCGTCTTCTTGCTCATCTCCACAGACTTCAGGGGAGGATGTCCAACTCGGTTTTCCCTGGCAGTTCCCACATACCGGCATCCATACTTTGATCTCAGGTACTTGGCCAACCCTATACTGGTGAAGTAGTTGTCTGCATACACTGCTGCGTGACTTGGGTCCTTGATGGTCTTAACAAGGGAGACAACAAACTTGGAAATGACAGACATGGCATTCTCCTCTTCAGACAGCTGAGTAGGGTGGCTCACAATGGTTGTCTCCCCTTGGTACATAAGAATATCATGCACAAATCCATCCACGCTGGAACGGCAGAACAACTTGTAGCCCCACTTGTCAGGCTTCTTGGCTACATACTGGCGAAGGTTACCAGCCCTTGTGCCCTTGTAGGCAACCATCACTTCAACAATGGAATGGATAGGAGTCTCGGGAACTTTCAGGAATTCTCTGGTGACCTTGCTGAAGGGGACTCTCACCTTGAAGAACCGATCTTAGGAGCCTGCTGCCTGGTCATTGTCGTTGAAGTGAAGTGATGATGGAATGGCCTTCAAGCGGTTCCTGGACATGAAGTCTGCAACCTGAGGAATCCTGGTCTTCACGGCCCAGAAGTCGACGATGCTAGGGAGAGGAACCAGGCCCATGTATATGATGAGGCTAAGGAAAACCATGACATCCTCTTCTGATATGTGGAAGTTACTGCCTACATCCTTCTGTCTTGAGTACAGGTTGGACTGGAAAACGATGTGATCCCTCAATTCAGCTGTGAAGAACTGAGAGAAATACTCATAAGGTTCCCTCAAGAAGTCCGGCTGTGGATGAATGAAGTCGGGCAGGGGTTGGATGTCAATGTCGTCCTTCTTCCATTCACCAACACGAGGCCTCTTAGGGTTAACCTCACCTTCACCTTCCTCTTCCACAGGCATCTCCTGAGGGACAATAACATTGACCCTGCGACCTGAAACAAGAATAAAGTAAGTAAAACAGTAAATGAATCGTGTGTGCTGGTGTGTGTGCATGCATGTGTGTGCATGTGTATGTCAGTGAGTATGCATGTGTGTGCATGTGTATGTCAGTGAGTATGAATGTGTGTGCATGTGTATGCCAGTGAGTATGCATGTGTGTGCTTGTGTATGTCAGTGAGTATGCATGTTTGTCCTTGTGTATGACAGTGAGTATGAATGGGTGTGCATGTGTATGTCAGTGAGTATGCATGTGTGTGCATGTGTATGTCAGTGAGTATGCATGTGTGTGCATGTGTATGTCAGTGAGTATGAATGTGTGTGCATATGTATGTCAGTGAGTATGAATGTGTGTGCTTGTGTATGTCAGTGAGTATGCATGTGTGTGCATGTGTATGTCAGTGAGTATGAATGTGTGTGCATGTGTATGTCAGTGAGTATGCAAGTACACAAATAAGTTTTAAAAATACCTATTGTTTACAAAAATTTAAAGAGCAACACAATGAAAACAAATTTAAAGAGCAACCATTGTAACAACTAGGCTTTTAATTTTTTTTAAACAAATCTCTCTCTCTCTCTCTCTCTCTCTCTCTCTCTCCTCTCTCCATCTCCATCTCTCTCTCTCTCTCTCTCTCTCTCTCTCTCTCTCTCTCTCATACTAACCTCTAGCTTTGGGAGGGTCAAAAGCATCCTCCTGAGTAAGGCCTTCGTCGTCAGGAAGGTACGAAGGGTCGTCGTCATCACTGTCGACATCCAAAGGGCTCACATCGACATCACTTCCTTCAGCATCGTCAGGGGCAACCCATGGTGTACGTTCCTGAGTCTCCAATGCAGCGTTGCGATGCCCATAAAACGTATGGCCACGAAACTGCAAAAAAAAAAGAAAAATTAAAATCATGTAATGAAAAAAATGTAACTGCCTAACAAAAAAGTAATTTAATCCCTTGTAAGGTAATATTTTGAATGCACATGAGCCAAACTTATCTAAATCATCACTATTATTTCCACAAATATGGTCAAAACTATTCACAAATGTCTCAGACAATCACTAAAATAAATTGCAAAAACGATGAGCGTCGTAACCTAGTGCGCGGTAGAACCGTTACGGTCCAATAGATCCCATATTGGATGAGCGTGGTCCGCCTAAACTCGACCGAGGTAGCCCATGCGGGATCTATACTTTTTCCGATAGTCACTATGACACGTCAGTAACACTACAGCCATTGAAACCCAAATCAAAAGGTAAACATATCACTTGGCTTCACTATCCTACAGTCACTGTGTACTTACCATGATTACGAAGGTCGAGGGGGGGGAGGGAAACGTGGACGTTACTACGACGCGTCTTGACACTTTTGCGGCTGGAGCACAAGTGAGGTGTCTTTGGAAGGAGCTACAGACTTGGCGAAAAGGGCAGGCGGCTTCTGATTGGCTAAATCTAAGAGCAGAGGCGTGTCTCTATGAGTTGCCAAAGCGTCAATTTCAGACAAGCATAAACATGTTCACCACGACTACCCAAAAGTAGCTGTTTTAAAGATCCCGTTTGGGCTATTTGGTCCTTAAAGGGTTAAGGGCCGCCCTTGTAGCTTAAATAGAATATAACAGCTGTGGAAAATTAACAATTCGACTATCATTTGTGCATGATCCTACCCTCTCTCATAATAGTGTTAGCCATCAAATGGATTGTCTCTATCTTAGTTTCCCCAAGTTGTGAAGTGTGAACCCCCCTTAATACGACCTAAATCGGGTCATATTAAATGGTGTCAGGTGTGGTGTTATTAACAGATTAACGTCTGTGCTAAGTGATTTTAGCCGACGTGAGATTTTTGAAAAAGTGGAAACAAAAGAGACTAGTGAAAATGGTTAACACGAGAAGTTCGTCGTCGAGGGGCAGTGACAGAGAGAGAGAGGGATGAAATGACTGTGTAGCTCGTGTATGCCCGGTACTCGGTGAACGTTTCTCAACGCACATGATAGCTGATACACAACCAAGAGGCAGCCCGGCACCCAACCAACATCGACAACCTTCCCAGAACCAACATCGACAACCTTCCCAGGACGGGGCGCTTGTAGAAGAACCTCGAAGAGGCACAGGTCTGAGAGGTAAGATATGGCGACTTGCAGTTGTTGGAACTGTGGGGTGGTACTAACAGGTGGCCACCTACGGGCTCTATGCCCCTACGATGAACAGCGGTAGTGTTATGGATGTCAGGCCACAAACCACCATCTGAAAGCTGTTTAAAAAGAAAATGGCGTCGGCAGAAGAAATCATGTTTCCCCCGTACCAACGAGAGAGAGGGGAAGACGACGCAGGAAGGGGAAGACAACGCGGGAAGGGGACCAACGGTCCCGCGGGCCGTCCATCAGACCGCAAGGACTGGGGACGGAAGTGCCATGGAGTCAGCGAGCCGTCTTTGCCCCAGAGTGTGGGGGAAGGGAGCTAGATGCTCCCCCAGTGAGCAGTAGGGGATGCCCACCTACCAGCGAGGGTAGTTCGTCTTCCCAGGGAGTGCATAAGGAGGAGGAGGGGCGGAGCAGCACCCCTCACCACAGCTCCTGATTAAGGAAGTCGGAATGCTATTCCTGTCTTGGAATAGAAGTGGAATCATGTGTGTAACGAGGGTGAAGAACCGCTTGTTACGGATGCACGCAAAACGTAGGAGTGTAT
>NC_090733.1:8169959-8174959 GCF_036898095.1 Palaemon carinicauda | reverse complement strand
TTTCATCAGAGCAGGTAAACAATAGATGAAATATTTTAGACGACAGGCAAGGCATGTAGTAGCCCTTCTTTACTCCCATTTTATTTATAAGAAAAAAGTAAAAAAAAAAATCTAAATCTAAATATCTTAAAAGTATGTATCCAAAATAAAAGAAAGAGATAAATAAAACACAATTGTCCACTCGCTTTTGTGCCAAATTTCTGGTTATTTGGCCAAAATATGACAGAGATAATTCGATTCGAATATTTGACAGCAGGAAAAGAATCATTAGAAAAAAACAAAACAATATATTTCCCTTCCATGGAAGGAAATATAAAGATTATAAAAAGACTTGCTGATATATCTGTAATATGAATTTATTTATTTCCCACTCCAATAAAAGATAAGAGTATTAGTGAATCACACCAATAATATTATCATTTAAATAAAAGGATAACCAATAAAAATTATTATAAAAAAAACTAAATGAATAAACTCATAAATCTTTACTATCAAGTTCCTCCAAGTAAATTGAAGAATTATAATTTTCTCCAAGGTTAGGTATGTCTAAAGCAGAGAGAGAGAGAGAGAGAGAGAGAGAGAGAGAGAGAGAGAGAGAGAGAGAGAGAGAGAGAGAGAGAGCCTGTATCCTTATATGAAAAATATACACGAGTAATTTCTTTGGACTCCACATGTCATTTAACAGCCAACTAGAGTCCAATCTTCTTGCAAGTAAACTTCTTTAACTTCGAGTCTCCGGATATATCTCTCTTTCAAGAAGATGTCAACAATGCGACACTCAAATAAACTGTCGAAACCAGAAGGAAATAGGAGAGAAAAAAAAAACTGAATTCCCAAAAGATAAGAGACTGGAGACAATGAGAGAGATTGGGTAAATTACTTGCGTTGCTTTTCTTACTAATTTTTATAACTGTTCTCATACACACACACACACACACACACACACACACACACACACATATATATATATATATATATATATATATATATATATATATATATATATATATATATATATATATATATATATATATATATATATATATATATATATATATATATATATATATATATTCAAATAAGCCATATATATTTTTGATACATTAATGTCTGGATTCTCTTAACGACCTCGGGATCAGAGCCCCAGGCGAAATCACACAAAGACAAGAGCTTGGCTCCGGCCGGGAATCGAACCCTGGTCGGCAAGCTTGTACAGACAGTGACTAACCCAGTTAGTCACTGTCTGTACAAGCTTGCCGACCAGGGTTCGATTCCCGGCCGGAGCCAAGCTCTTGTCTTTGTGTGATTTCGCCTGGGGCTCTGATCCCGAGGTCGTTAAGAGAATCCAGACATTAATGTATCAAAAATATATATGGCTTATTTGAATATGAAAAAAACACGTAAAAATGTGCAAAATTTATCATATATATATATATATATATATATATATATATATATATATATATATATATATATATATATATATATATATATATACACACATACACACACACACACACACACACACACATATATATATATATATATATATATATTATATATATATATATATATATATATATATATATATATATATATATATATATTGAAACTTGTATAGCTATTTAATTCCCAATTCAGTTTGTTTCATATAAAGGTGAATTTGTCGTTTTTCTTCAAGGATAAATAACGTTAAAATTCGTTCAAAATTATATAATGATATACCGTAGAATTTCATGTGAGATATTTCAATAGGATGAGGTTTGAACTTTGATTTAGCCTTATCATCCTCATGCATTATTTCATAATTTCTGTAGCCTATATTTGTAGTAGTAAATTTTAAATACACTTCGGTTTAAAAAAAATATCAGGGCTTCTTATAATTGAGGTCTTCATTCTCTGAATCACAATTGTCACTACTGCTTTTTGTTTGTATGCATAAAAAATATATACAATCTTGTTTATAGCAACCTTATAGCTAATTAGTCAACACCATACAAATACATTTTGAATTTCTGTAGAGCCCACGCAATAGCCAAACACTCTTTCTCCATAGTGCTGTTTCTTTGCTCCCTGTCCAACAGTTTACGGCTGGCGAAACTCACGGGGAACAAACCATCCTCATATTCCTGAAGTAACACTGTCTCTAGTCCCACGTCCGAAGCATCTGTTCTCAAGATGAATCTTCTGTTTAGGTCTGGAAGGTGCAGGACAGGTTTATTAACCAGTATAGACTTCAGATTGTTGTATGCTTTCTCTTGAGGCTCCTGCCACTGTACAACATTACTTTTCCCCTTCTTTGTCAGGCCAGATAGCGGAGCAGCAATGGTTGCATAGTTTGGGACATAAGCACAATAAAATCCCGTAATTCCTAAAAGCGATCTTACCTCCTTTTCAGTCTTTGGTTGTGGGGCTGATTGAATTTTACTAATATTGGTTTCCTGAAGACTCAAAGTGCCTCCCTGGATATCATGCCCAAGGAATTACACCATTTCTGAAGCCAAAGTACACTTGCTTGGCATAACAATGAGATTTGCATTTCGAATACGCTGAAATAGCTCTTACAAGGTTTCTAAATTTTCAGGCCATGACTTTGTGTGTACCAGTAAGTCATCTATATAGCATTCCACATTATCGAGACCTTTAACAAGTGTTCGCATACACTTAACCAATTTGGCTCCTGCATGAACCATCCCAAAAGGCATTTCAAGAAATTCATATTGGCCATCAGGAGTAACAAAAGCTGTCTTTGGGACATCTTCTGATCGAACCTTGATCTGCCAGTAGCCCTTGGTGAAATCAATCTTTGTAAAGAAATTGCTTTCTGATAACCTGGCAAAATTATCATCTGCTGTAACCATTGGTTCTGGATCAAATATAGTAATACGATTAAGTTTTCTAAAGTCTATACATACTCTATTTGGCCCATCAGATTTCTTTACCATCATTACTGGCGAAGCATAAGGTGATGCCGACTCCTGGATGATCCCCATGTCTAGCATACCATTTATCTCTTTCCTAAGGGATGCTCTGACACCATATGGTACCGAGTATGGCTTACTCCTCACTGGTTCATGCGATGTAAGTTCTATTTTATGCTCACCTTTGTTTGATGTTCCAGGGATGTCCGTAAAATCTTCTTACTCCCGCACAAGTTATTTCATTTGACGTTCCATATGCAGGTCAATGTTTAAGCCAAACATAATATCCTTTATTGATTCTGATCCAGAGGTTGGTGCTATCTCCAGCAACTCTTCATCCTCATGGATGTCTATACTTGAGTTGCTAACATTGTCAAACACAGCACACGCTGTATCTAAGATGACATCTTTTGCTCTTTGAAGATACTTCTTCAACATGTTGATATAAAAAGTTTTAACTTTTCCATGAATGTTTATACCATAATCATTCTTGCCCACAACATTCTCTATATTAAATGGACCCTTCCACTGCATGAATAGCTTATTGCTGTCTGTAGGGAGTAGAATCAGTACTTGATCGCCTACCTGAAGCCTCCGAGGCCTGTTTATATCGCCCTTTTGCAACTTCAGTGCTTCATTTGCTAGTTTAATGGTCTCTTCCATTTTTCCCTGAGCTCAAAGACATATTGATAGCTACTCTTGACTTCTGAATTATAATTTTGGGAGTATAAATTTGAAAATTTATACTTAAAAGATGGGCCTGTGTCACAAATCAATATATCTGCGTATATATTTATATATTAGCCCTGTATTATATTGATGTATAAGGTTTTTTGTACATCATCATAAGCATTTTATTATTGTTTATTGTTATAATTACTGTTTACATACGGTCTTATTCTATAGTTTATTTCTGCGTATATATTTATATATCAGCCCTGTATTATATTGATGTATAATGATTTTTGTATATCATCATAAGCATTTTATTTCGTTTGTTATAATTACTGGTTATGCACGGTCTTAGTCTATCGTTTTTCATGTTAAAGTAGTTGAACTTTTATTTACTGAAAACAATGAGTGTAAAACTTGTGTGCTTGTTCTATTGTTACTAGTTAACGCTAGTTTCTTTACTTTAATTTGTAATATGTACATTAAGTCCTTCACAACAGATGTCGCCCCGCTATCCATGGATACATATTTATTGTTATAGAATTGGTGCTTTTGCGGAGTCCTTGGAAACGAGCCGAGACGACATCTAAACCAAAGACTATATACTGAAGGAAGATAGGAAGGCTCAGGATTTTAACACACAAATGAGTGTGCTATGAAAAGATGCCAGATACTCCCATGCGAAACGAATGGCTCCATCTTTTGAGCGAGCAACCAAACATTCAGAGCGGTAATGCTTACGGGTATATAGGATGGAATTCGATTGTAAAATTTCCGACATATTTGTTCCTAATTTGCATTACTAAGTCAGTATATTTTACTCATATATTCATGATATTCTTAAATTTTAGGTAACTAAATTGTAAATTATGTTTCTCAGTGTATTTTTTTTTAGAAATTCAATAGCTATAACTCTTATGATTGTTAATTTTCTTGCAAATATAAGTATTGTACAGTATATTACAACCATTTTTAAATGTTCTATACAATACCACATTCGAATAAAATAAAACATACTGTATATATGCTTTGTTAAACTTAGCCACAAATGCTTATGTGTAGGCATACATTTAATTGCAGTATGTAGGCCACTGTAAGATGGAGAGATATTAGGTGTATAAAAACACAATTGTATTTTATTTTTTATTGAAATGGAAAAGCATGATGCACTCATGTAGGCTATAGTTTAGTATTATAAACTAATAAATGTATAAATGTACAATCAGAAGGATCAAAATAACACAAAATTGTATCACACACAAAAATAATCAAAGGGGGGTTGGAAATAGAAATAAGGTAGCATACAAGCCAACAAAAAAATGAAAAACAAAAGAGATTTTCTGTGGATGCCTTGCCTTAATCTTACATCCAATATCAGTGGGGCTTACTCATTAGCAGCAAATACTG
>NC_090733.1:8157459-8162459 GCF_036898095.1 Palaemon carinicauda | reverse complement strand
AGTAAAAAAGTAAATGAATCGTGTGTGCTGGTGTGTGTGCATGCATGTGTGTGCATGTGTATGTCAGTGAGTATGCATGTGTGTGCATGTGTATGTCAGTGAGTATGAATGTGTGTGCATGTGTATGCCAGTGAGTATGCATGTGTGTGCTTGTGTATGTCAGTGAGTATGCATGTGTGTCCTTGTGTATGACAGTGAGTATGAATGGGTGTGCATGTGTATGTCAGTGAGTATGCATGTGTGTGCATGTGTATGTCAGTGAGTATGCATGTGTGTGCATGTGTATGTCAGTGAGTATGAATGTGTGTGCATGTGTATGTCAGTGAGTATGAATGTGTGTGCTTGTGTATGTCAGTGAGTATGCATGTGTGTGCATGTGTATGTCAGTGAGTATGAATGTGTGTGCATGTGTATGTCAGTGAGTATGCAAGTACACAAATAAGTTTTAAAAATACCTATTGTTTACAAAAATTTAAAGAGCAACACAATGAAAACAAATTTAAAGAGCAACCATTGTAACAACTAGGCTTTTAATTTTTTTTAAACAAATCTCTCTCTCTCTCTCTCTCTCTCTCTCTCTCTCTCTCTCTCTCTCTCTCTCTCTCTCTCTCTCTCTCTCTCTCCATCTCCATCTCCATCTCTCTCTCTCTCTCTCTTCTCTCTCTCTCTCTCTCTCTCTCTCTCTCTCTCTCTCTCTCTCTCTCTCTCTCTCTCTCTCTCTCTCATACTAACCTCTAGCTTTGGGAGGGTCAAAAGCATCCTCCTGAGTAAGGCCTTCGTCGTCAGGAAGGTACGAAGGGTCGTCGTCATCACTGTCGACATCCAAAGGGCTCACATCGACATCACTTCCTTCAGCATCGTCAGGGGCAACCCATGGTGTACGTTCCTGAGTCTCCAATGCAGCGTTGCGATGCCCATAAAACGTATGGCCACGAAACTGCAAAAAAAAAGAAAAATTAAAATCATGTAATGAAAAAAATGTAACTGCCTAACAAAAAAGTAATTTAATCCCTTGTAAGGTAATATTTTGAATGCACATGAGCCAAACATATCTAAATCATCACTATTATTTCTACAAATATGGTCAAAACTATTCACAAATGTCTCAGACAATCACTAAAATAAATTGCAAAAACGATGAGCGTCGTAACCTAGTGCGCGGTAGAACCGTTACGGTCCAATAGATCCCATATTGGATGAGCGTGGTCCGCCTAAACTCGACCGAGGTAGCCCATGCGGGATCTATACTTTTTCCGATAGTCACTATGACACGTCAGTAACACTACAGCCATTGAAACCCAAATCAAAAGGTAAACATATCACTTGGCTTCACTATCCTACAGTCACTGTGTACTTACCATGATTACGAAGGTCGGGGGGGGGGGGGGGGGAAACGTGGACGTTACTACGACGCGTCTTGACACTTTTGCGGCTGGAGCACAAGTGAGGTGTCTTTGGAAGGAGCTACAGACTTGGCGAAAAGGGCAGGCGGCTTCTGATTGGCTAAATCTAAGAGCAGAGGCGTGTCTCTATGAGTTGCCAAAGCGTCAATTTCAGACAAGCATAAACATGTTCACCACGACTACCCAAAAGTAGCTGTTTTAAAGATCCCGTTTGGGCTATTTGGTCCTTAAAGGGTTAAGGGACGCCCTTGTAGCTTAAATAGAATATAACAGCTGTGGAAAATTAACAATTCGACTATCATTTGTGCATGATCCTACCCTCTCTCATAATAGTGTTAGCCATCAAATGGATTGTCTCTATCTTAGTTTCCCCAAGTTGCGAAGTGTGAACCCCCCTTAATACGACCTAAATCGGGTCATATTAAATGGTGTCAGGTGTGGTGTTATTAACAGATTAACGTCTGTGCTAAGTGATTTTAGCCGACGTGAGATTTTTGAAAAAGTGGAAACAAAAGAGACTAGTGAAAATGGTTAACACGAGAAGTTCGTCGTCGAGGGGCAGTGACAGAGAGAGAGAGGATGAAATGACTGTGTATCTCGTGTATGCCCGGTACTCGGTGAACGTTTCTCAACGCACATGATAGCAGATACACAACCAAGAGGCAGCCAGGCACACAACCAACATCGACAACCTTCCCAGGACGGGGCGCTTGTAGAAGAACCTCGAAGAGGCACAGGTCTGAGAGGTAAGATATGGCGACTGGCAGTTGTTGGAACTGTGGGGTGGTACTAACAGGTGGCCACCTACGGGCTCTATGCCCCTACGATGAACAGCGGTAGTGTTATGGATGTCAGGCCACAAACCACCATCTGAAAGCTGTTTAAAAAGAAAACGGCGTCGGCAGAAGAAATCATGTTTCCCCCGTACCAACGAGAGAGAGGGGAAGACGACGCAGGAAGGGGAAGACAACGCGGGAAGGGGACCAACGGTCCCGCGGGCCGTCCATCAGACCGCAAGGACTGGGGACGGAAGTGCCATGGAGTCAGCGAGCCGTCTTTGCCCCAGAGTGTGGGGGAAGGGAGCTAGATGCTCCCCAGTGAGCAGTAGGGGATGCCCACCTACCAGCGAGGGTAGTTCGTCTTCCCAGGGAGTGCATAAGGAGGAGGAGGGGCGGAGCAGCACCCCTCACCACAGCTCCTGATTATGGAAGTCGGAATGCTATTCCCGTCTTGGAATAGAAGTGGAATCATGTGTGTAACGAGGGTGAAGAACCGCTTGTTACGGATGCACGCAAAACGTAGGAGTGTATGGTGCGGAACACGGCCAGAGCCCACACACGGGCTCAGTGACTCTACGACGAAGAACAGATGTAATAACTCGACGCAAAGCAAAGGAACGACAACGAAAGAAATTAGGTTCAAGTAGACCTGTGGATGGAGCGCATAGAAAACGGGAAGAGCTTGACAACTATGGAGAGAGAGAGAGAGAGAGAGAGAGAGAGAGAGAGAGAGAGAGAGAGAGAGTACATGCTCCCGTGACTGAGCTCTGCGAATGAGTGTATGAATGAGGTAGGAGATCAAATTTCCCGGATTTTTTGCGCAGGTGGAAGCGTATGTTCTTCATTGAAGACGGAAGTTGATCTATCGTTGTTTTTCCTTCCCCCTTTGGTAGAGAAAGTCATCTGTGTAATTGATGTAAGAGCTTGTGCGTGGCATGTGGGTATAGAAGTTCCCCTAAGGATGGCAAGAGTGGCAGTATTTTTAAGGAATTAGGTTTATCAATAAGTTTCATGTGTGTAACTCAATGAGTAACCAAAAGCATGTGGTACCAAGGGCCAGAACATGGTCGGTAGTACCTTTTAAGTTTAATGGAGTGCATATGGACGTCAAAGGTCCATTCCCCCAGGGGACAGGTAAGGAAGTGAGGAAGTGACACAAGCATGTGTCCGTGCCGTCCTTCAAGCACGAGAGAGTGCGACAGGACGTGGGCCTTGAGATAATGTCTACCACGAGGTGATTGAGGTCATAAAACTCAGGTTTCTTTTACGTATGTTCATTCCGAGTGTTTGAGGAAAGACAAATTAAATTTTGTTTCGTTTTTTTTTTTTGGGTTTTGTTCTAAGCATATCACGAGTATATCATTTACCATACTGAGAAATTTCTGTTGCATTTATGTTATGTTGGAAATAATTCAAATTTCATTATTTTGTGTTGGTACCAATTTTGCTATTACCAATGGTTTTATGTATGTTTTTCTATTTTTTTTTTTTTTTGTGCTGGTTGAGAAAAAATGTATTTCGGTGTGGTGACAGATAACAGGCATTTTTTGTTGCATTTATGTTTATGTTGAAATTAATTCAAATTTCGTTACCCTAGGTTAATACTTATTTTGCGAGTACCAATGCTTTTATGTACGCTTTTCCATTGTGTCGTACTGTATTTAAAGAATTTCATGTCTCCATGGAGGTTTTCAGTACTATTACAGGTAATTGTTAATCATGAGTTGAAAATTGAACATCATTAATTATGTTTTTGTTTTTTCAGGAGAATTAATATTGCTCGGTTATTAATAAGTATGGTTTTCTTTTTATTATTATTCACTGTTTGAGTTTGCTCTTTATTGCAGTATCACGGATGGTTAGAAATGGTTTCCTTATAATGGTAAATGTTTCGAAGAGTGCTGGGATTGTAAGTTATTCATTTTGATTTCTCTTGATTTTTATCCTTTTTTTTAATTTGTGTATGTGATGATTTGTTGGTCCTTATGAAATTTTATTGCATTTAAAACATTATTATTTTTCTGATTTTGTGCTCCAAATATCGGTGCTGATGTATTTAAACCTGATTTTGTGTTTCTGTATGATCCATTGTGGGCGTGATATTCATCTTTGTGTAACTTGCAAATGTAACATGCCAACCGGCCCTTTGATTTGGTTTAGGTATTTAATTTTAATGTTTGCATGCTCCCGAAGAGAGTGGTACTCAGAGGCAACATCTAGTGGAAAAAGAAAGATTGTGTTCAGTGAAAAAAAAAGAGAGAGAAAAAAATGTTTGAGAAAAAAATCTCATAAGTGTGAATTTTACGGGATGTAAAAATTTGGGAAGGAGTGATGAGCTAAGCACAGTCAGGTTGTTACTTTGTGGAATAAGTGAATGTCAACAGATCTGTCTTCTTTGTTAAAGGAAAGACGGTTATAATGTGGCGTGGGTGCCACGTTGAGAATGTCGTTATCGGCTTGGCTTTTGGGCACTCAAAAATGTTCTTTAAAAGTTGGCGTCACCAAAATCTCTCTCTATTGATTCTCATAAGACTTTCGGGTCAAACAGCCAATCATCGATCAGGGCATAGAAAGGCCAAGGTGGGCACTTGAACTGCCCATAGTTTTTTTGTCAGTTAGAGTTGGGAGGCTTGAGCGGTTAGACCTATACGTCCAGGTCACGGGTGCAAGTAGGAGTGCCAACAAGTACCATTTCTCTGAGGACTTTTTCTTAGTAAAGTAACGTAATGATAATTAAGGGCCGCCCTTGTAGCTTAAATAGAATATAGCAGCTGTTAAAAATTAACAATTCGACTATCATTTGCGCATGATCCTACCC
>NC_090733.1:8149959-8152459 GCF_036898095.1 Palaemon carinicauda | reverse complement strand
CTCTTTTCATGATATGAAAAAAAAAATGCGCTGTATTCATCGTTAAAAACTTCAGAATTACTCCAAACCTACTACTGAGGTGTCACAACATATAAATTTCCCAACACCAGAGGCGTCACAATAGAGTGATAAACTGCCTACACCTGAGGCGTCACAATATAGTGATAAACTGCCTACACCTGAGGCGTCACAATTTAGTGATAAACTGCCTACACCTGAGGCGTCACAATATAGTGATAAACTGCCTACACCTGAGGCGTCACAATATAGTGATAAACTGCCTACACCTGAGGCGTCACAATATAGTGATAAACTGCCTACACCTTAGGCGTCACAATATAGTGATAAACTGCCTACATCTTAGGCGTCACAATGAAGTAATAGGTTAAATAAGTCTGATGCAAGTATATAGTTAAAGTAAGGACCAAAATAAAAAGAATGAATTTCTGCGTCAAAACGTGCTCTCAACCGGAGCATCTGATATTTCTTCATTAAGTTCTCAACTAGCTTTGCTCAATATGTAAAAATACAGAAATACTTTATCGTTTTCATTTTAACAATACCTTTCACGACAAATTTCGTGGAAATTATGTAACAGACAATTCTGTCCAAAAGATATTCGTTAAAATAACGTTTTCGTTAATTCAGAATGTTTGGCATCTAAACAAGGTCTTTAACGACATAGTTTATCCTAACACTGTAGTTACGAAATTCGCCTTCAGTATTCGTCCTCTGTAAACCTTTCCAAATACAATTCAGAGTCTGAAAACCAATTATACTTTCTTGTAAATAAATCCAAATCTTGAAGCTTTTAAAGTAAATAGCTAGCATCCAATGCCCCTTCAAATAAACCATCCGCAGCTATGCCATCATCTAAAAATACTTCAATCTTCACTTCCTTAGATCTCCAATATCTAACAGACTTAAGAACTTTAGTAAAGATGTACCGCCGCTTCAAAAATATCTAAAGAATATCCATTATAAAAAACTTTTTAAATTTTTCCCCAATGAGAAAGATATTGGCAACGTTTTAATAGATTTCTATGCGATAAGCAGACTGTAGACTGATTAAATTCTTAAAAAGTTTGTAATAAAAACCAGCCTTTGCTTACCATTTCCATTCTTGGTCACCGTCAAAGGAATTATTTCTTAGTTTTTCTGATACCAGTGTCACCCATTCTCTTAATAAATTCTGATTCGTCCCTTTCTGACCTATTGTTACCCAATCCAACAACCACAGTAACGGTTTGAAATGGAATTTTGTGATCACCCTTTTAGACGTCAATGACTATCTTACCGGACCCAATCTAATTCTGTTCAATGTATTGTGAATAACAACAACCAACAGGCGATTAAAACAATAAAATAAAATAAACACAATGTTCCAATTTCCTTGTACCAACTGCTAAGTATACTAAAATAAAAACAGCTATATTTTCACTTATCTTTCGACGTCTTTCTTGGTACATTCCTGGCTCCAATGTCAACTCTCGGCCTTTATTGAGCTCTAAACCTCTTCCATCAAAGTTGATATGAATCCACACTTTCCCTCGATCTTTAACTAGCTTGACACTTTCGGCGATGCTGCTCTTTGCGTACTAACTCGTTTCTGCAGCAGTTTTAGATGTTCCTTGTCCTCCAAGTTGATAAACAATCGCATCTAATGCTAACATTTTCGTATCAGTTTCCTCAAAATAACGCGATGCTCATTCAAATGGTTTTCCATCATACTTTAACGAGGTGCGGATACTTGTTGAATATTCTGCTGAAATCGGATAATAGATTGTCCATCACTTATTGAAACGGTTTCAGCATTCTGATTGCTAACGTGAAAACACTATTCACATCTGAAGCTGTATTTGACCCTGCCTGGCGTCCTGGCTAATAAATTCGACTTGCTCGGGCTAGCGTGCGCTAGAAAGTGACCACTTACTAAATACCTCTTCAACATTGAATACGTTTCACCCAACACTACATTCTCATTGGCCACTGCCTACATAACAACTGAACTTAAGTAACAAGACACTTAAGATCTGCTTACATGTCGTTAGGACAATTATTTTTCGCTATACTTCGTAACGCGAAAAAATTCTATTACCGGTTCTTCATTTACGATTTGACATCAACACGTGTTCCGAGTCTCTTGTTTTTCTTTTTTCTTTATTTTCCTCTCTCGTGACTCTTCATCAGGGCTACAATGGTTAAGCGACACTTTAATATAAAGGCTATTTTGATGAAAATTTTAAACCAAAAATATTTGTATATTCCGAAGTTAACAGAGTGATAAATGAAAATGTTAAGATTCTTTGAAATAAAAATTATTTAAGATCTTTTTTTTTTATAGAAAATAAGCCATTATTAATAAAGGCTTCACAGAATTTCATGGCCTATCTAAAAACCTTTCCCCCTTCTTCGGTAATTGACGTCGGATCTTCAGGAACGTCATCTCTTTTTCAAAGCAGACCAATTTCTTCGGACTAGCGAATTTTTTCATTGTGAA
>NC_090733.1:8137265-8144765 GCF_036898095.1 Palaemon carinicauda | reverse complement strand
GACTTTTAAGTCAATAATGCATATTTGCTTATATGTTGTATATGCTAATGGCGTTCTCGCAACAATGTTTTTTTTTTATTTCCAAGGTCACAGTTTTAGGTTGAATAGACTATATTTGCAGGTATATTGTATATTTCTATGATATTTTAGTGGCCAAAATTCTGTGACAACATATTTCTTAAAACCATATATTATTTCTTATTTCATTAAATGTACAATTAGACAGAATTTCCTTTCTTTGGTGCGTCACATAGAGATACTCACTGTTCTAGGTTGATTTCATCAACAATTGTTTCGGGAATAAGTTGAATTCAGTCCTTATGAGTATAGTCTCTAGTATCCCCGTCTTTCCCTCAATATTGTATAAGTCATTTTCATTTCGTTCCATGATGATTCCTAGATTTCTCTAATCCTCCTTTCCCTTGTCAACATTTGGAACTGGCACCGCAACATTGTCCCCTATTTCCCCGGCCTTTAAGTCGATCGTACTACGTTTGACCATGCGTTCTGCCTGGCACACTTGAGCCCTTCTGGCGTTCTTGCAGTTCTTAGAAATTTCTTGTTGTCTTGGTGCAATATGCGGTGCTGAACTGAGTGGACATAGGGTGGCTAGGTGAAGATAGTGACGGGCTCATCAAGGGATTGGGGTGTCTGGGTGGTGATGATGACTGGCTCAGAGGCCTCGAGTGGCTCATCACTTGGATCAATAGGAAACTGGGCTCCTAGCGCTGCAAGATCATCTTCTGTCTTCAAGAGATCAATGACCTCCTGAAGCATCTAGTGGAAGTGATTCCAACATATGGATCCTCTTCAAGCAAAGCAGCATATGGGGTTCTCTTGATCACGGAATGGTATGATGAGTTCTGGTTCTGAACAAAATTGAATGCCTAGGGACCAATCTTTGGTGTTGTTGTCAGTGTCAAACAACCATCATGTCTTTGATGTCTACAGTTCGCCCGTTCGACTCGACCTTGACTCTGTGCCTCTCTGGGGGCTTCGCATACACAACATGCGGCCAGAGATCTTTCATCTCTCGAATCACATGGACAGTGAACTCCGATCCATTATCTGATTATAGGATGCATGAGCACCTATCAACATGAAGATATCCAAAAGCTGAGAAGTAACCTCAGCTACTCCCTTAGATGTGAGTGGGTGCAGGATGAAAAACCCGGTCAGATGTCACTGGCATCTTAAGTAAGTATGGGGCAAACCACAACTCCCTTTGTCTTTTCTTGGCAGGTAATACAATAGGACTTGAACAGGTCGACAGCCTTCCTTGTGATGTTTGCATACTTAGAGTACGATATTAGTTTTTCTTAAATCTACAATACAAATTGTTTCAAACAATAATCTAAAACTTCTTATATTGATCACGGTACTTACTTGTTGAATTACCTGTTCTTATGATTAAAAAATTACATGGTCACAAAGTTAAAAGAAATACAAGAAAGTGACCATTTCAAACAAAACTGAATTAACTTCTCAGGTTGTTAAATTTAAAGTGAACACCTGCGCTTGAAACAGTTTTGTCTGCAATTTATATGAAAGATATATGAACAGATATTCATAAATCAGGCCTAATTATAACATAAAGATTCAAAACCAACTTTCAGTGATAGAATCCGTGTCAACACCAATATATACCTAAAAACATGTAAAAGTGTTTTCCAACAAATACCAGAATTACACAGCTTGCCGGAATTCTACAAGGGAAAGTGCGAAATAAGAACTACTAAATTTCAGTCATTTCACGTAATACCTGGAAATTTTAGTCATTTCACGAAATGCCTAAGTGAATCAATAAATTTGCGAAACGGCTAAAATCTTTAAGTATTTCATGAAATGCCTGGTTTCACATTTTGCCTGTACCATACATAAGTATATATATATATATATATATATATATATATATATATATATATATATATATATATATATATATATATATATATATATATATATATATATATATATATATATATATATATATATATATATATATATATATATATATATATATATATATATATATATATATATATATATATAGGCTCAAGCCATGTCGTCGTGATGGAAGTTCCCTAAAGTAGCCTCATAAGGGATATATTTACTACAGTGATATTCCCAGGGAATTTTACCTGCAGGTATCCAGAATTCTAACTCCTGGTGCAAATAACTTTAACATTTTTCCAAAGGATATCGCATAATATCAGCGGACGCATTCTTGACACGCCTCCCTAGCAATCTGCACCCCAAATACTATTGGGAATACAACAGCGCCATTCCCACGACGGTGGACATTCCTTGTAGCATTGAGCGTTGTGTTACAGTACCACAGGAGGTATACTCTGAAGAGATTTTCTTTTAGAAGAGATGTGTGGGTCCATCAGGATGACAAGGCCATCTAACCCAAAAATAGATTTTTCGCTTTGCTCAAAATCCGTTTTTTGGGCTCAAGCCATGTCGTCATGATGGAAGCTTACCAGAGCATTAGTGTATCTGTGGATTTTTAATCAGTGCCTTAACCTTATGGCAACCTTTTCTATGGTCATGGGGACCACATGAGACAAGGGACGTCACCGTTATTCGTCCCCATCACTAATCATAACCAATGTTAGTGCTTCCTGCCTCCTACAGGGAAGAGTCATTCTAGACAGTAGAAAAGGGATCTTGAGGTTAACATATATAGTATGTTCAAACATAAGTACACACTGAATATACAAATAGTCTCATAGTTGTATATTTGTTAAAATTACATCAGTGTCTCGTATATCTATTGTTTGATGCATATAAATATATGAGGGATACCTACTTTGATAAATTGAAGAACTCCTGCATGTATACATACAATTGTCAGGCGAAGGTGGACGCACTACATTCTAATAGACATTTATTACTTATAAATGACTAAAAGATGTTCAGTAAAACGAATGTAGTATGACAATGGGATTATACCTGTAACAAGTACAGAGGCTATATTTCCTTCTTGAAGGAAGAAATGAGTGCCACTATCAGACTGAAGAAAATTATAAAAAAAATGCTCTTCATAATTCTTGTACTGGTTACCTCTATCTGCACTGTGTACCTCGTACACCGGCATTAGTTCTATCAGTATAATTCCACACCTGGGATTTTGAACAGAGCCAGTGTTATCATGGTAACACTTAATTAAAAAAATCACACCAAAGAAGGGTGACATCTTCTCCCTTTAATTAACAGTTCTAGTCAATTAGCAGTTCATCGTTGAATTATACGGCAGGTTAAATATTCTACCTGGCATCACCACATATTGCTTCAGATCATGGATTTGTCTAGCATAGTGTATGTAGAACACTCTGGATAATTTTCATCCGTTACATGTGCGAGGACACTACGAAGTGTTTCAGTTCATGCACTTGTTTTGCATAGTGTTTCCATCCAGTGTATGAACGAAGGTGCTCAAAGTCCATACACTGAAAGAAGTTCAGTGATGAAGCAAACTTTCTCGGATCATGACCTGCGGGAGTACTGTCTGGATCCGCTCTACGAATAAAGTAGGTGAGCTTCGCTCTTAGTAGTTTTATGGATAAATTTGATCTAGAAGTTTCTCCTTTAAAGAGCGATCCTCCCCAGAAGTCTGAAGTTCTACGAAGATAGACCTTTAGCCATTCTACAGGGCATAGAGAGACATCTTCCTTCAGATTGCAGATTCTCCAAGGACCCCACCTCTTAGAGGGTAGCTTGTTTTAAGCGAGAAAGGATGGATCAGGAAATAGATTCAGCTCTCCCACTTCTGTGAACTGAATGTGACCCTCATCTGGATAGGGCCACTATTTCACTAACTCTAGCCAATAAATATAAACAAAAGGATAAACAGTAATTTGGGTAACAATGAACAATTACGAAATGAAAAATGGTAATTTGGGTAATATTGAACAATTACTATTACGAAAGCAGAACGATAGTTTAAAGTAAGAATGAACAATTATAAAAGTTGAAATGATATAATTTTATCAATTATCAATTATATTGACGTGGTTTCTTATTTAAAATCAATAATTTTTTTTTCTTTAAAATATTATGCCTTCAATTAAAAAAATAATAACATGGGCAATGGCAATCTTCCGCCTGGCAATATTCTGCATGGAAATTTTCCTTACTGGCAATTATCCGCATGGCAATTTTCCGCCTAGAAATTTTCCAACTGGAAATTTTCCGTGCACGGAAGATATTAGCTTCCTTGTTTCGTGTTTTATTGTTGCATCATGAACACAAACTCTCTACATGCTCTCCTAGCCTTCATAAAGGTGTAAAGGTCCTTCACCTAGATAGCCAAATGCATTTTGGCTATGACCATGAGCATATCTGGGGTACTCTCGTAGGTTGAACACAACTCCATGTAGTTTTGTAGAGAAAGGAATGTCGCAAGTCTCTCCTTTGACTCCTGTTCATTATGCAAGAGCAACTCAGACAATTTAGGGAGACATACCTTGAATTGCCAACTTGCGACGTCCTTGTCTAATTTCCTTCTGAAAATGTCAAATGGACTTCCTTCCAATCCTTTTCCTGTCCGGGAAAACCTAGTGACAAAGGCTTGCACTCATCGAGTGTGGGACATAGCTTACCCGCCTCTACCACTTTGGCGGAATGAGAGTGAAGTAGGAGCAAGAAAGGAAGGGTGTCCGTTATTCAGTGAAAATACCTTCGACTCTTAATAACCCGCCTTTCTTAGACTACCTGAAAGGATATTCTGTGCCTTATCATGGTCGAGAATGAAGACCTCCTTGGGCTCCGTTTCTTTTCTTGACTTTGGTTCGTACTTCAGTCAAATCCAACAATAAAGGAAAGCATCAAAGCTTGGTCAAAATTGAATTTTGTTCAAAGGAACAGCACCTATTTTCTCTGAGATGCAGAGATTGCCATTTGAAATCGGCATCTGCTCCGCGAACCTCCGGAGATTGGTTATGGAGCATGTTGGTAGGTCTTGATTCATGGGTCATTTGAATGACCCCTGGGAAGCGTCAAGAGAAATTTTAGGAGGACCTATCTTGCGTTTTACTTCCTGCTTTTCGTTTTGTCTACGAAAGCTCTCTATTTGATTCTTCAGTTGGATACATAATTGTACCACATTATCCAAATTAGGGGTGGGAGACGAAAATGTTGACATCGATAGCTTTAAAGCCGGCACAGGTGGAGGAAATTCCGATGCAACATTTTCCTTTTCTACCTTGGGGCATTTCTTGCCCTTAATCCCAAACGTTTTCTGGCTGTCAGGTGATGTAGTTAGCTCCTGAGCACTACTGTTTTACTCACTTCCTTCAGGATATAGTAGCTTACGCATCCTATCATTAGGTAGGAAAGGTCCCGGACAGATCTTCTGAAAGCCTCTCACCCAGTTGTGTAATTCATATTGAGCTGTATCCCTAGTCTCTGTAGACTTGGGATTTTCAAAACCTTCGGACATTAATGGTCGACATATATTGCAAACCTATGGGTTCCAATAATGTATGGACCCAGAAATAATATTGCAGGGGGCATGAAACCTCAAGTATTATGACCGTAAAAATTCTTACTCTTGGCCTTGCAGAGGACTGCAGCACAAGGTATCTGGTGTTCTTCCTGTAAAGAAAGGAAAACCAAATGAGTATGCAATGGATTATCTCCTTGGCAATCAACATGCAAATGTCCTTTACAATAGAGTAGCTTAGGATAGTAAACTAAAAAAGGATAGTAGGAGATATATACTTGTGTACCCCTGTGAACAAATGCTGTTGCCTCCCCTCAGTATTAACTACATGGAGATTTCTCTATAGAGTAACTCAAAGTAGAAGGACTCTTACCCTTAGAGGTAGAGAAGTATCAAATCGCTGTGTCAAAATAATGCTAATACTCTGTGGTCAGGATGACTGATTCTCGATCAGAATACTGAAGAAAACTATTCATTAAATATATGTACGGTACCAGCAGAATGCTCGTACAAGGGTACCCAAGGTATGTCAGAAAATACTACCGTATCATGGTACTGTAGTTTTGTAATTGCAGTAAGTCTATATTGTAATTTACTGGCTACTGTACATCATGTATTGTAGTCTCGTCATTATGCTGCCTTCATAGTAGCATATGACAGTATGGTCTATCTAGCATAAAGCCAGCTGGACTAGGAAAATAAAGACATATATTAGTATATCCTACTCAGCCTATTTGCTATAGTCTTCCTACTATATTAAAATATAGTTTCCTGATCAAGGAGACTCAAGGAAAAAGGCTCCACTCTTTAAGGGTTAGGAGTGCATTACTCCTGCCTTGAAGTGTTTAATATTGTAGGGTAATCCTAATACTGATTTCTAATCAGGATATTGAAGAAATCATATTCATTCAATATAGGATTGGGCTCAGCAAATGCTTGTGTGGGCTATCCAAAATATATTGGAAATAACTACTAGTATAAACTATATAGTAGTTTTCTATCTGCAGTATAAACTATATAATGCAGATATACTGGCTACCTGTATAAGTTATACAGTAGTTCAGCCGGCATGTAGACGGCATAGCTAGGTCTTGCCGGCATACCTGGCATGCTAGCTAGAGAGAGAGAGAGAGAGATAGCATGGAAAAAAGGCTACTCCTTACTGTGAATGTATACAGTAATTAAGGATGTAAAAGTCTAATTTGACTGCCTTTTTCCAGAAAGAAGGTTCTTATAGAAGGGGAGAATGTACCATTCAGGCTTCCATGCAGCTACAATACTATTGCCGATAAGGTACCGCCGATACATTGCCGGCCGGCAAGTCCAGCTGTACCAGTGTAGTCGGCGTGCTGCCAACTGAGTCAGCACTATCTGTGCCGGCCTGGCCAGCAGTACCCCGGCAGCAGGACCTGTAGCAGCAGTCCAAGGGAGGACTGAAGAAACTTGGGAACAGAAGGGCCTTCCCTCTCACAGCCATCATGGTCGCCAGCAGCCATCTTGGCTGCCGGCTGGGCCGGCAGTTGCCGGCTAAGCTGGCAATTGCCAACAGATGATGTGGTTGGCCGCAGGATGCTCTGCCGTCAGCCAATGACATGACTAGAAAGGGAGTCTGGCTGGCTCCGGTAACCTACCAGCAAAGGTAATGTTGCAAGATGCCGGCCTAAAGAAAGGCAATGGCTCAGCCATCAAAAGTGGACAGAGGAGTAGGGAACAGGGTCCTGTAACGAGTGTGAAAGGAACTGGCAAAAATTGTCAGACCTACCACCTGTAAAAAGAAACTCTGTTTCGGTATCGGCAGAATCCCAGGGAACAGGAGAGACTCAGTTTTCCATCCCAGAGATTGCCGACACAGTTAAGGGGATGGCGGCACTGCCGCCTCCTCTCAACAAAGAAGAAACAGAGTTCTAGTGCCACGTATCCTAGGCTAAAGAAAATTATTCTTCAGCCAAGAGAACTGTGGCATAGGACTAGTCTTTTAGTTGCAAGGAGAAGATGGTATCCTACCATAACTTCAAGTGCGGCTAATGATGGCTAACCTCCATTGCCGGCCA
>NC_090733.1:8127265-8132265 GCF_036898095.1 Palaemon carinicauda | reverse complement strand
AATGATCCCTTCAAAATATATCTCTCCCATCACATGACATATCAATACGTATATAGGTATACATATATCTATGTATGTACATGTTTATATATGAAAGTATGAATGCGTCTGTATAGGTATGTATGTAAGTGTTTTACTGATATGTATGCATCCATCCATCTTCTACATGACGAGCATGGAAGCCAGCCGTTAATGAAGCCGACTATCAATTAACGTGAATATTGCCAGATAGTGGTTCACACAAATCCTTTAGAAATTGATAACTTAAATTAAGCATTTTGCTTAACATTGCTGGAAGACAATTCATCGTGGATTTTCCATAACAGAGCAACATCCATATCAAAAGCAAAATGATGTAAGAGAAAATGGGCTACGGTAGCTAATACAAGTTTTATACTCATTATTGTAGAGAGTTTATATATGAAACGTTATAATATTTGCAACCGTATATATGAATAAACCTTTAAGTAACCTATCACTGAATACATTTCCATAAAGAGGATTTATTGGTCAGATATGTCTTTAAATACATCTATTAATAAGCAAATACATAACTTTTTTCTTATGCGCGATGAGTTGCACTAACACGTGTTGTATTTGAGAAATTTAAATTGATATTGAAATACAACACGTGTTGGTGCTACTCATCGTGCATAAAGAATGAATCTGGTATTTGCTGATTAACAGATGTGTTTAAAGACAAATTCGACCATTAAATCATCTTTATGGAAATGCATATTTGTGATAGGTTAATTAAAGAGCTATTCATAAATCGACCATTATTTAATACCACATCAGTAGAGAGTTAATCTTATGTAATAGATTCATGAATTAGTTCGTAACACATAGTTATGATGAAGGTATGGGTTTTACCAAAGAATAAACTTTTCTACAGTGAGTTTTGATAAAGAGTCGTGGTAATTTCTCCCTATTAATAAACCAGAAATTGCTCTCTTTACTTATTTGCTGTCAATGGAGGATATTGTGGATATTTTAACGTGATTCCCACAGGGGAATTCTATTGAAATGTTATGCAGTAAAATAATACTGTAATCAACTTTCAGGTACATAAAACATAACCCTTTTTTACTATTCCCCTTTACCTTTGTTTAATTGATAACAGCAATATATCTTTATTTATCCTGAATATTTTCTTTTTATCTTTTGTATAGTGCATGAGATATTTAACAAACTTATATTTTCCTTTATAGATGCCATAATGTGAAAATGGCACTCATTATATATATTTTATCTTAGGACAATAATTTTTTTTCTTTTTTTTTACGTAATAGGACTTAACTCAAGAGACTATCTGCATCTAAATATCTTACTGTAAACTATATGGATTTGCTGTATATTACTTAATTCAGACAATAAAATATGCATATTGTTAATTCAGATATACATACACACAGGCACGCACACACACACACACATATATATATATATATATATATATATATATATATATATATATATACATACATATATATATATATATATATATATATATATATATATATATATATATATATATATATATATATATATATATATATATATATGTATATATATATATATATATATATATATATATATATATATATATATATATATATATATGTATATATATATATATATATATATATATATATATATATATATATATATATATATACATAATTATATATATATATATATATATATATATATATATATATATATATATATATATATATATACATATATATATATATGTATATATATATATATATATATATATATATATATATATATATATATATATATATATATATATATATATATATATATATATATATTGATGTATATGGGTGCGTGTGACACACACACATACATACACACACACATATATATATATATATATATATATATATATATATATATATATATATATATATATATATATATATATATAGAGAGAGAGAGAGAGAGAGAGAGAGAGAGAGAGAGAGAGAGAGAGAGAGAGAGAGAGAGAGAGAGAGAGAGAGAGAGAGAGAGAGAGAGAGAGAAGGGGTCTCGTGATCTATATGTGGTCTTTAAGGACTGAAAAATCTTATTAATGTTTTGATTCAGAGTTAATGGAATCCGACTATCTGATTCAAGTAACCGTGCTCCCCTTTTTCATTGAAGGGTATAAAGCAGGTCTCTAGTAATTTCTCAGAGCTGTATCGTAATCACTGTTATTGTATAAGCATGAAAGCGACTGTTGAAATATTAGCAGCCTTATGGTATTATATATTACTGAATGAAAAGGAATATCTATAACGAGAATTCTTCGGAAGCAAAAGGTTTCTTTTCATTCATCGATGCTTTGTAGCTATCAAGAATGTTATATATTTCAATACAAAAAAGCAACATTTTACCAAATAATAGTCATATGGCTGATTCATCCATGAATGGATCGGGTAGATAGAATGTCACTAAATACCACATGAATATTCCATTGAGTATTATTCATTTTGTGAATAAGTTATCAAGGTAAAATAAACACACCAAACTGTTAACTAAATGGACTAAAATGTAATCCTAATAAAATATGCAATACAACACAGCAACATTCTTAAAACCATATAAAAAATTTAAAAATATTATTATGCACAAAACACAACAATAATACTAAGTCCATTACAAAATACAAAAGTTACAGTATAGCCAACTGTAACACTTCCAAACTCTTCATGAATATAAAAATATATAACATATAATCAGCACAGTAGCATAAACCTTTGTGCTCCATATCCCATTTACACACATCCATAACCGGTAGAGTGCTGGACATACACCTCTGTCAGTATACTCTGGACCTACACCTCTTTAAATAAAAAAGAAAATAGAAAAAGAAAATCAGCTTATATTTGTACACTTGGCTGGGAGGCTAACTGACAGCTGTCAACACACACACACACACAAATGACGGCCGCCATCTACCTGGCCAGACAGTACTATATTGGATCCTTCTCTCTGGTTACGGTTCACTTCCCCTTTGCCTACACACTCACACACCGAATAGTCTGGCCTATTCCTTACATATTCTCCTCTGTCCTCATACACCTGACAACACTGACATTACCAAACAATTCTTCTTAATACACTGTAATTGTTCAGTGGCCTTTTTCCACTTTGTTAAGGTAGATGAGACTCCATACCTATGGTAAGCAGCTCCTCTAGGAGAAGGACACTCCAAAATCAAACCATTGTTCTCTAATCTTGGGTAGTGCTATAGCCTCTGTACCATGGTATTTTACCGTCTTGGGTTAGAATTTGCTTGCCTGAGAGTACACTCAGGCACACTGTTTTATCTTATATCTTATTTCTCTTACTATTGTTTTGTTGAAGTTTTTATAGTTTATAAAGTGATATTAATTTAATATTTTTGCTCTTCTTGAAATATTTCATTTCTCCTTGTTTCCTTTCCTCACTGCGCTACTTTCCCTGTTGGAGCCGCTGGACTTATATCATCCTGCTTTTCCAACTAGGGTTGTAGCTCAGCAAGTACTAATAATAATAATAATAATAATAATAATAATAATAATAATAATAATAATAATAATAATAATAATGCCCAACAAAACACCATCTCCTTCCGCAATAACTTATAATGTTCCTAATATTATTCGTATTGTATTCAACATTTATTTTGTATATCATATAATGTTACAAACAAAAATCACAATTATAAATTCTTATAATCAATTACTACACTCCGAAACGCAAAAAAAAATAAGTCCTGTCACATTTAAAGAATTTTATTTCATAGCATTCCTAAATTTCTATTTTTTTTTTTTTTTTATTTTACCTAAATGAGAATAAGTGCATATTCATGCATTTGTGTTGTGCTCTCTGTAACATAACAAATCTAGAATTAATGAAGTGAAACTGTCTTTTTCATAAGAGAAGTAAAATGTTCATTACTTTACTGCTGTTTATTGTGAAATGTCAATTCATGCATATAGGCCTATAAACATATAGGAAGCTAATCCCCTTTAAACCTTTCATTCGCATGAAAGATTTTAACAAGATTCTTTGAAACACCTTAACTGCGGGACTGTTTAAATGTTCTTTTAAAACTAGCATTGGTGATGCTGTTTGAAAATTTTCAATACTTTTGCCTTGCATTCTATAATTATTATTATTATTATTATTATTATTATTATCATTATTATTATTATTATTATTATTGTTGTTGTTGTTCTTGTTGTTGATATTTTTGCAGCTTTTTGATGTTGTACATTATGGTGGAGCTATTGGGATTATAGAAATAAATAAAGAAAAAGTAATGTTTATATGCTTTATTTTTCTAATTGGTTAACCACAATAGTCGTATAATTTTATGACAGTAATCAATGAAAACAAATTATTTTACCCTAACCTCTCACATGAACTACCGTTTGAATTAGGCAGAAATTAAAATTAAAACTAAGTTATATACTTTCTTTTCTGGGAACATATCTGATTTGAATAAATGGTTCATGTATTAATCTTTTATGTCGACTTATGAAATGTGTTTTTTTTTTTATAATCCAATCCTATTTTAGGCCCTTAAAAGTAAATATACAAAGTTTATACTCAATTTTTATATATTCTAAAATATAGATTTATTATTATTATTATTATTATTATTATTATTATTATTATTATTATTATTATTATTATTATTATTATTATTATTATTATTATTATTATTATCTAAGCTACATTCTTAGTTAGAAAAGTAGGATACAACCACCCGAAGCTTACAATGTAAAAAAACGTAATGAGGGAAGGAAATAAGGAAATAAATGAGTTACATATGGAATAGTGAACAATTAATATAAAATTATTTATTTTTAGTTGTAAAGGATCCTAAACCATAAACAAAGAAAATCTAGAAGAAAATTATGAAGTGTTATGGTAATGAAAATATCTAACCTCAAACCTTTTCCCCGCTCTCGGCAAATCTTCCATCTCTTACAGTGGTC
>NC_090733.1:8119765-8122265 GCF_036898095.1 Palaemon carinicauda | reverse complement strand
CCCCTTTGGTATATACACCTTCCTTTACTCCTTGTTGGAGCAACTTTTCAACATCTCACGTACGGCATCTTAGGGGACCTCCACCTTCTCTATATGGTATGTGGATGACATGCTTGTTTTCTCTGCCTTTATAGACAAACACCTCTGTCATATATGTATCATGTTCGACAGCCTACACTAGAATAGCCCTGCAGTGCCAACGAAGTATTGTTCTTAGGGCAAAGTATCGCTCTCAAAAAGTTCACCTCCTCCCTGAGAAGGTAGCAGCCATTCAAAGCTTCACCTTGCCCTCGACCGTCAAAGCACTGCAAGAATTTTTGGGCATGATCAACTGTTATTACGGTTTCCTGCCAGCCATTGCTGCAACTCTTGCTTTCCTCTATGACTCCCTCAAGGGCAAGCCAAAAGACATGAAGTTGGGTCCCCTTCAAGCACCGGTCTTCTGCAATACAAAGACTGTCCAATCACCTGCTGCTGCTATTGCTTTTTCATTCTCATGGAAAATTCAACGTACACCTTGTGTACATCTGCCTTACTCTCAGCATGGATAGCGAAATTTTTGTTTCCTCAAGCATATCATTTTCACCTCTCAATTGTGGAAATCATTAGCAAATCTCCAAGGAATCACCCAACATCAGACAACTGCATACAACCCGGCTGCCAAATGAATGGTTGAACGTTTTACCGGTACCCTCAAAGCAACTTTCATGTCCTGCTGTAAGGACTCCCATTGAATTACCCAGCTTCCATGGCTCCTCCTGGGACTAAGAAACACTCCAAAGGTCACCCTGTATGTGTCGGCAGTTGAAATGGTTTATGGTTTTCCGTCAACAACTTTCTCCAACAACTTACGCTGCCTATATTATGGTATGAGGAAATTTACTTAATGGCGCCAGACTTAAAGGACCGCAGTGAATCAACACACCTACAGACTTGTATTAGGCATCGCACATTTTACTGCATAATGACAACAGCAAGCCACCTCTAACACCCACTTACACAGGTTTCTTCATCATGATCTATTGAGCAATGAAGGTGTTCTTGTTGAACATTCGTGGAAAAGAAGACTTGGTCTCCATTAATTGCCTTTAACCTGCATATCTCATGCAAGGTGACCCACATACAATGCATCTCTCCCGAGTACCCTATTTCACGTGTATGTCTTTTTTAGGGTGAGCCGATGTACTGCACATGTATCACACACACTCGTACTCTATAACGGTGTTTCTGTTGTATATATATATATATATATATATATATATATATATATATATATATATATATATATATATATATATATATATATATATATATATATATATATATATATATATATATATATATATATATATATATGTAAAATCACATGTTTAAATACATGACCTAAGAGGTCAATATGGAAGAGGAGCGAGTGGGAGAAATGCCATAGTCATGTCATAACTAGGATGCGAATGCCAAACTTCAGCAATGTAACATTTTTATGTAGAATAAACACAAATACGAATCGTGAGAAAGAGTTGTGTCGCCACCGGATGCAGGTGTCTTCCTATATTAATATTTAATTTACATTATGTGTTTAAATGCTGAGATAACTGACTATACGATAGCTGTGATATCGATATTTTAGCCAGTTCTTACTTAGATGTCATACGGAATGGTTATCCGACCAAACCATCTATACTCCTGTGATGGAGATGTTAATAACTGATTTTAAAGAAAAAAACTATTTTAAAGTTAACTTACCTAGACTTACTTAAAGATGTAACATACCAAGTCTAATATACAACACATTGAAGATGACATTTGATGGGAACCCGAATGTGTAAATAACAGTATCACACCAATATATATATATATATATATATATATATATATATATATATATATATATATATATATATATATATATATATATATATATATATATATATATTTATATATATATATATATATATATATATATATATATATATATATATATATATATATATATATATATATATATATATATATTATTGTTCTATCCCCACACTGATCATCTGTTGAATCCTGTAATTTTTTGCATCATTATGTTCGAAGTTTTGTTCCTTTCCTCCTTGGAACTGGTTATATATAAACTCATGCATCTTCGAAATAAATAAAATTTGATTCGTCTCGTTTTTCAGTTATCACCTAATAGAATATACGCACACTATGTTGAATAATCAAAAAGTGAATAATAAATCAAGTTCAGGTCTTGTTGAAAAGCTAAGTCACATATGCCCGTTTCTTCCTAGCCTAAGATTTTTCAGTCAAAAACTTAAACAAACAGTAAATTGTATTAGAATCTTCTATTGTTTATTATATTTTATGTAAAGTAAATGTTTTGCTTTTGGCATCATTGTTTATATTTCATAAAACTTTAGAATAATATATTTATGTATTCAGTATAACGGGAATATGAATGAGAGATGATATGAATAGAAAATAGGAAATGATTATGAAAGAGACATAAGGAAGC
>NC_090733.1:8087265-8114765 GCF_036898095.1 Palaemon carinicauda | reverse complement strand
CCATGGCCATAGAAGGAGTAGCTACGACAGGATAGAAGGAGGAACCTCTCCTTGTTTGTGTTCAGGCTTGGTCCTTCTTGCTGGATGGGGAGGGTCTTAGAGGTCTTTAGCCTCTCACATTCTGGGCACTGCTAATGATTCAACTATTACTTTTGATACCCTTTCGTACCACAGTCTTGTTACATAAGAGAAGTTGGTGCATCTTGTTGGCTCCCTGTTGGGCAAGACATCAATCTTTTAGAAAATCTCATCATTATCCTTCCAATATAATGACTGGGGCATCCTTTATCTGGTCGTTGTTAGGAATAAAGAGACGTTGAACCTATTCACATAGTTGTGCACATGAGTGGTAGAATTTTTTGTCATGATAATGGATCTTGTTCTCATAGTCTGGTAGTAATTGATAAAGTTGATGTTGTTGTCCTCTTGTACGGGAGTTACTGGGCTCTTGACAACGTCCTTCAAGGATTTCTCATCTTGTTTGTACTGGCTTTGCATCATACTTCTGTAGTAGGCTACAAGTTCTCTTTAGAGATCATGACTTCGCTGATGGGCTCGGTCTCGTACTAGTTGTCCATTGTACGTTTGACCTACTGTTGCAGTAACTGTAGCTCCGGAGGACCCAGATAATCATATCCAGCTCTTTGTTGGTGTCTGTCCAAGAACAATGGTAGAGGGCCCGATTAATTTAAGCTTGGATGGTGACGGCTTGGTACTTGGTGGGAAATTCATAAATGCCATTCAAGGAAAGGCCGATGTGCGTGGGCTTAGTGTAGATGGAGGTATCAAAATCCCTTTTCAGCAGTCAAGACCAGTGCATTCAGGAAGAGAAGCCCGCCGTTGTCCTAGTGTTTCATCATAAATCAAATAGAACTGCATTCCTTAAAGGTAGTACAAAGTTCATCAATACAATTGGTAGGTTAGTCTTTCACAATGGTGTTATCAGTGAAAGGGACGTTATTATAATGTCAAGATATATATGTGCAAAAACACACTTCTCGGCGACTCCTATGTAAAAGTTGGCAAAAAGGACACTAAGAGGGGAGCCCATTGCTATGTCACCCTTCTGTAGTTGCATGCCCATGATAAGAGGAGAAGGACCTTCTTAGTATATATCTACTTAGGGTATCAGAAGAGTCTTATGGCCACTTGGTAGGTCAGTGCTTGACAAGGACTGATAATAGGGTGAAGGGGGTTTTAAACCTTGTGGGTCTTAACATCAACAGAGGGGTGATCCATCTCAAAATCCACAATTATAGGCAGCATTGATGACATCAATAGTACTATTGGTAAGAGAGAGAGAGAGAGAGAGAGAGAGAGAGAGAGAGAGAGAGAGAGAGAGAGAGAGAGAGAGAGAGAGAGAGAGAGAGAGAGAGGATATTATGAGGATTTATTTATAAATCCGATCGTGATCCCAAGTGTTTATTCATTATGCATTTAAAAAAGAAGTAATGTATGTCATAATACAGTCTAGAATGAGTATGAAGTCTGTCAAAATCGAATGGCATGGATACAATACTCCCACAAATGATAATTCATTCATCAAAAATTAAAGCCTCTTTGTTCTATTTGGAATCGATGGAAATGGGCTTTTCTTAGTAACACGAAAGTGATATTGAAAAATATCCGCAAAGATAGTGTATTGCGATACCATTCCAAGCTAAGTTAATGTATTATAAATTTTCTCTCCAATTTGCATTTGTCACTTGTTTATTAATTTTTCTTTATAATATGAGTCCCATAAGTTTTTTTTAATTATTATTTTTATTACCTATAATAAAAGTTCATGGAGCGTATTTAAGATTACGTGTATATGAAAACTAAAAAAAAAAAAAAAAAAAAAAAAAATCTGGATGTTATTGCTGTTTAAACTATTATTTCCTTCCTGTCAATTTCTGAAAAAGAGATTTCGTTAATAAGTCCCGTGTTTACTAAGATTATTTGTGTCTAGATCCTGAAAATATATCAAAATAAAAAAGAAAAGAAAATAAAAAACCTTGCTTTAGGTCCTAATGTCGAGTATCAGAAAAGAATAAGACAGCAACGTACCTTTGGGGATGAAATTGAAGGTTATCAAGTAACAAAAATATCCTATATTTAGGTTTTTGGATTTTCCTCAGAGACCGACGAAGTTCACTTTGCTGTGTCTTGCACATATTTGCACACGCATACGCTCACACCTTTAAAAAGTTCACATACTCCGGAGACATTAAAAACTTCATGCAAATTTTGAGTTTCAATGCTTCACTAATGCGTACGAATTAATTATATTTTCTTGAGTAGAATTAGAAATTTTGGGATCTGTACAGTTGGCTACTCGATTTTGTGTCCTTTAACGGTCTTTTTCCATCTTCAATAGTGTTTTGGTGCCGAGAGAGATGACATTAGATATGGAAAAATTAATTTTTTGCTTAAGTTGGTAGCTAAAGTTTACCAATACTTAATAGTATCAATAAAGATATATTAGAAAGAGATGGGTACAAACCAATGAAAATAAAGTTTGGATGTTACTCGTGCTAGAATGTCAAACTTCCAGATATTCTTCAATTTCAAAGAACTGAGAAATTTTAGCATATAACCTTTGCTTAAAACTGTTTTTTTTTTATTACTATATATTTGGTTTATGTGTGCACTTGGAAGTAGATAAATCATATTCTCCTTGACCTAGTAAATATAAGTATATTTTACCAAATTTCGAATTTCTAGAAAACATTGCAATTACTATAAATTACTCATTTTGTACTATGCAGCCCATTGTTAACGATGACAAGATATAAAGATAGAATCTTTTTTCAAATATTCTAAAATTCCGTTGAGTTAGATCTATAACTATCTTTTAGCTTAATTTTTACACATATACCAACGCAAGATAGAGCAAATATAATATAAATTTGCATGTCATCATGCATGTTTAAAGTGTTTGTTTCAATCTTATTTAAAGTTTTCTTTTTCTTTATTTTTTATATATTTATTATTAATATTATTTTTTTTTGGACTAGAAAGAATTGTATTACAATACCTCGTTCTATAAAGTGTTCGTTTACTCAGAGTAAGTGAGACCTTGATCATATTTTGCTAAGACTTTACCGAGTGTACTAGCATTGAAATAACATTTGAGCATCTATTTTTATTATATATAGATCATTTGCTAACTTTTTCATTGGTCACTTGGAATGATACTATGAAGGCAAATAACAGTTGTACTTCTCAGTTCAAGATTCATATTCCTATACATTTATTACGGTAAATTATCAAAGACGGACCTGAATCATCATTGAAAAGACGCACTTGACCGCTGTTCCATATCATCATATGTTATTGCACCACGCGTCTATCCAATAGATACACGAGTGGTGCTTCCTATGAATTTACATGAGAACATGTAGGTCCCAGTGGGCAGTAGCGGAGGATGTGATCCATGGTCTGGGACGATTTACCAAAGAGGCAATTAGCATTGGTGACTTATCCCTATTTTTTGGAGTCTATCTCCTGGTCTCCCGACCCCGGATCTTGCTCTGTTTAAATTGGTCCAGTCCTTTCTCTTAAGGGATGCTCCACTCTAAGTCATTATTCGCTAGGTAAAGTAGTACTTCATTCGGTGAATTACAATTACTCTCCCTCTATTTGATCAATCTGTAGGTTGCATGGGTTATATGTTCAGGACCCTCCACGGTCATGGATCCTTTTCTGGATTTTAGTCGCCGTCTTCTTGCCTAATGAAGTGGATGCCTTGGATCATTCATCTGTTTGACCATTTCATTTCTGGTAATATCCTCTCATCTAATTTAAGGTGATGCAATACTGGCCAGTCTCTAAAGAGATGGCAGGGTCTTGCCATTGATGTGCCAGTGATTATTCGACTGTCTCTATTTAGCTTTGTATTTACTTTCTTTTCTTAAAATGTTCTTTCTCACACTGGTAAACAATATTCTGCAGTAGATTAGCTGACTGCTATAGCTGTTTTCTTAAGGTTTTTTGGATCTGCTCCCATTCTGGTGTTGGTTAATTTGCTAAAGAGGGTGTTTTTTTTTTTTTTTTTTTTTTTTTTTTTTTTTGATAGTTTTTATCTTTAGTTTGTTTGTTTGTTTTGTCAAGTGTAATACCTAGATATACTGCATATGAGTGGATATCTAATTCTTTATTTTCTAATATAATCTTTTGTATATGCTGTTCCATAAATTGTCCTCAAACCTCGGTTTTATGAGAATTTATTTAAAATAACCCATATACATCTAGTGAAAAAGTACAATATATAATAGAGAATATTCAGAATTTTGCTTTTTTTCTTTCTTTTACGGTCATAACTGTAAATTTGGTATTATTCCAACCTCAGACCAAGATAAGCACATGATATTGATCTGGATATTTTCCGTAGAATTCTATATACCAGGCTATCTTTGTACCCCTTTCCCTTCTAAGAGTCTTTAGCATAATAGTATTCTGTTCCCATGCTGCTAATATATTCACCCGCTCCTGAACTACGAGAAAAAGCCTGTGTTTGAATCAGGCTAACTTCATAAAAACAAGAATAATGCTGTGTTTTACGAATCACACCAAGGTTTTATACACACATTAGTGTAAGACCAAGTTAATATATAACGTCTCTTTAGTTATTAAAAGTTCTTTAAATATCTAACACCTATTTTTTTTTTTTTTTTTTTTTGATAAATTCGTCAGTTTTAGGAAATACGATTATAAATTGTGATTTCTGAAAGGATGAATAGATTCCACATTTTTTGTCGATTTCAGAACCTTATATAATCTTTTACCGTTTGTATTTTATGTGACAGAATTTTTTGGATTTTACCAAGCTTATTATTACAACGCAATTATTATTAGATACTATTTTTTTTTAATTTTGTAGAAAAAGAATCTGTTTGTTTGATAATATCTTTTTATAATAAGGCCTTAATTTAGAACAATTAAATCTTAAAAAAAAAACAGTTTTGCTAACAACAGACAAACCCATTTTTTTCAGGGCCAGATTTGCTACCTTAATTCATAAATATATAAATCTATGTTGTTCAATATAATAAATATGCAATAACTCATGCTGTCATGTAAATAAGCCTATAAGGAATGTCCTTGCCAAGAATTTTGTCGGACTAGTGTCTTCAGTTCCTTTATTATCTGCAACCTCAATATCCTCATGAAGTAAGGATGGGGATTTTGGGGGATTCTATAGATCTACCTATTGAGTAATCAGCAGTCCATTCCTGGGCCTCCCTGGTCTTAGCTTGGGTACAATGGGTGCCAAGGGGATGGTCAAAATTATGTACATATGGTCAGTCTCTAGTGTATTATCCTTTTAGGTGGGACTATCACTGTTCCTTGCCTTTGCTATTCATGAACAGCCTTTAAATCATTAAAGAAAAAATACCCTATCTTTCCATATCAATCACTTGAGTATCAGAAAAAAAGACAACTAATTTCAGGATGAGTAGATTCATTGTCCATAATAGTTTGTCTCTAAACATAAAAGTGGAGTGATAGGCAGGCCATTGTCTCATTAGACAACAAAGGCTTTGCATGACTATTTGTTCTTAGAATAAATAATTCTCTCTCTCTCTCTCTCTCTCTCTCTCTCTCTCTCTCTCTCTCTCTCTCTCTCTCTCTCTCTCTCTCTCTCTCTCTCTCTCTCTCTCTCTTTCTCTCTGAAGAGCGTAAAAAAGATTTTGAAACAATGTTAGGTCAATTTACGACATTCAACTACTGATGTGTAAGTGCATAATATATATATATATATATATATATATATATATATATATATATATATATATATATATATATATATATATATATATATATATATATATATATATATATATGTATATATAAATATAAATATATATATATATATATATATATATATATATATATATATATATATATATATATATATATATATATATATATATATATATCATGATCATCATCAACAGCTACTACTCCACAGCAGAACAAAGGCCTAGAATAGGTCCCCCACCGTCTTTCTGTGCCATCAACGCCCGTAAACTCCCCTAATTTGTTGATCCTGTGACGGCGCCGAGTAAGGGTGTGAACTCAAAGGCAGATTGGAAACGACTGAGTTGTTTATTAAGGAACACGCTTCTTTATATACAAAACCTCAAGGCAACAGGGCATGACCTGTTCGAGAGACAGACAATGTTACAGAGCAAAATGGAGACATGATCATTTAGGTTCTTTTTAGTGCGAGGGAAGACCGCAGATACAAGCATAATATATACAAAAGGAATTATGTACAATTGTGTGACATACGGTTGGTACAATCCATTGTCTTCCTTCCCCTGATTTTTTTACAATCTCTAGAGACCCATTCTATTATTATTATTATTATTATTATTATTATTATTATTATTACTATCCAAGCTACAACCCTAATTGGAAAAGCAAGACGCCATAAGCCCAGGGGCTCCAATAGGGAAAAATAGCCCAGTGAGGAAAGGAAATAAGGAAATAAATAACTGAAGAGAACAAATTAACAATAAATCATTCTAAAAAAAGTAATGTCAAAAGAGATATATCATATATAAACTATTAACAACGTCAACAACAAAAATGTCCTATATAAACTATAAAAAGACTCATGTCCGTCTGGTCAACAAAAAAGCATTTGCTCCAACTTTGAACTTTTGAAGTTTTACTGATTCAACAACCCGATTAGGAAGATCATTCCACAACTTGGTAACAGCTGGAATAAAACTTCTAGAGTACTGCGTAGAATTGAGTCTTATGATGGAGAAGGCCTGGCTATTAGAATTAACTGCCTGCCTAGTATTACGAACAGGATAGAATTGTCCAGGGAGATCTGAATGTAAAGGATGGTCAGAGTTATGAAAAATCTTATGCAACATGCATAATGAACTAATTGATCGACGGTGCCAGAGATTAATATCTAGATCAGGAATAAGAAATTTAATAGACCGTAAGTTTCTGTCCAACAAATTAAGATGAGAATCAGCAGCTGAAGACCAGACAGGAGAACAATACTCAAAACAAGGTGGAATAAAAGAATTAAAACACTTCTTCAGAATAGACTGATCACCGAATATCTTAAAAGACTTTCTCAATAAGCCAATTTTTTGTGCAATTGAAGAAGACACAGACCTTATATGTTTCTCAAAAGTAAATTTGCTGTCAAGAATCACGCCTAAAATTTTGAAAGAGTCATACAAATTTAAAGAAACATTATCAATACTGAGATCCGGATGTTGAGGAGCCACCGTCCTTGACCTACTTACAATCATACTTTGAGTTTTGTTAGGATTCAACTTCATACCCCATAATTTGCACCATGCACTAATTTTAGCTAAATCTCTATTAAGGGATTCACCAACCCCAGATCTACATTCAGGTGATGGAATTGATGCAAAGAGAGTAGCATCATCTGCATATGCAACAAGCTTATTTTCTAGGCCAAACCACATGTCATGTGTATATAGTATGAAAAGTAATGGGCCAAGAACACTACCCTGTGGAACACCGGATATCACATTCCTATACTCACTATGGTGCCCATCAACAACAACTCTTTGAGATCTACTACTTAAAAAATCAATAATAATGCTAAGAAACGACCCACCCACTCCCAACTGTTTCAGTTTGAAAACAAGGGCCTCATGATTAACACGGTCAAAGGCAGCACTAAAATCAAGGCCAATCATACGAACTTCCCGACCACAATCAAGGGATTTCTGTACTGCATTGGAAATTGTAAGAAGGGCATCACATGCTCCAAGGCCTTTCCGAAAACCAAATTGCAAACTAGGGAATAGATGATTGCCTTCAGCAAACCTATTAAGACGTTTTGCCAGAAGACGTTCAAAAACTTTAGATAATATGGGAGTTATGGAAATTGGGCGGTAATCAGTGGGACTTGAGCTACCACAAACACATTTACATAGAGGAGTAACATTACCAATTCTCCAACAAGTGCTAAAAGCTCCTCTTCTTGCTAACTTGCGTAAAATAACAGATAACTTTGGAGCTAAGAAATCTGCTGTCTTTATAAAAAACAAAGGAAAAATACCATTAGGGTCTACACCTCCATAAGCATCAAGGTCCATCAACAGAGCTTTAATCTCACGAGATCGAAAAGCTAAACTAGTTAGTTTAGCCTCAGGAAAACCGGAATGAGGAAGTTCAAGTTTTTCATTACTCTGTTTACTGTCAAAAACATCAGCCAAAAGGGTTGCCTTTTCCTTTGGACAGTGAGTGACTGAGCCATCTGGTTTAAGTAAAGGAGGAACTGTTGCATCTACACCAAAGAGTGCAGATTTAAGGGTAGACCACCATTTATGTTCCTGAGTTGTACCAGAGAGGGTTTCTTTTATGATTAAATTGTACTCCTTTTCAGTTGAGGCATAAACTCTCTGAGCAAAAGCTCGAAGCTGAGTATAGTTGTTCCAGGTCAAATCTGATCTGTTACCCTTCCAAAGGTGATAGGCCTCCTGCTTCTCCAAATAAGAACGTCTACAATCATCATTGAACCACGGTTTGTCCTTCATTCGGTACCTTAGCACACGAGAAGGGATACGCCTATCAATTATGTTGACTAGATTCTCATTCAAAGGGACAACAGGATCTACACTATTATATAATTGTGACCAATTCAAGCACAAAAGATCATGCAAAATCCCATTCCAGTCTGCTTGGGATTTCATATAAATTTTACAAGAATATGATATATCAGGGACAGGCTGCTCAGTCTTCACTAATAATGAAATCAAGGCATGATCAGAAGTCCCGACTGGAGAACCAACCTTACTAGTTATTACGCCAGGGGAGTCAGTGTATACGAGGTCCAAGCAATTACCAGACCTGTGAGTAGCTTCATTTATGATTTGCTCACAGCCTGATTCTGAGGCAAAGTCTAAAGCTCTTAAGCCATTGCGATCGGTAGGAGAGATAGAACTCAACCACTCCCTATGGTGAGCATTAAAATCACCAACAAAGACAAACGAAGCCTTTCTATCATCTTCTTGTATCTTAGCCATAATGGTAAGAAGACAATCAAACATAGAATCATCCATGTCTGGATTCCGGTAGATTGAACACAAATAAAAGTTGTTATGCCTGCCACAAACTTTTTATTACCTGAATCTCATGACATCCACATTGATAGCAGGACTTTTGAGAAGCAGGGTACTCGGTCCTAATATACACCGCCATTCCCCTGGCCCTAGGAATGGAATCACGTTTCAGCATTATTGGCTTCTTAAAACCAGTTATAAGGAGCTCAGATGAGTGCCTCATATTAGAAACCAAAGTTTCTGAGCACAAAAGAATATCATACTGTCTGGACGCAACTGTAAGGTCTCGGATATTTGCATGAAGACCACGAATATTGCAATACAGAAGACGACATTGACGAAATCTAGGACGTACTGGTCCCGGATTTTGCTCAATGTCTCCAGACAGCATAAGAATTAATAGAAATAAAAAAGAGACATCATACTTAAAAACTAGATTAACAAGAATTAAAACAAAAACAATATGTACAGAATAATAATAAAAGTGATTGATGATATCCATAGACTATAGTAAAAAGTCGGAAAAACTGGTCAACATGGAGGAGCCGATACACCATGCAAGGCTAAATACCCTCCAGGATAGCCACTTCAACTGAAGGGAGGACAGTAAGGATGGTTTTGAGAAGAAAAAATCAGAAAAAGGAAAAGACAACCTCTTGATAAACCACCAGTCATCCATGGCCCTTCTATTAAGCCTGCCCAACACACCATTTCAAAAAAACAAGAGGAAGAAAAAAAAATAAGATAGAATAGTGTGCCCGAGTGTACCCTCAAGCAAGAGAACTCTAACCCAAGACAGTGGAAGACCATGGTACAGAGGCTATGGCACTACCCAAGACTAGAGGACAATGGTTTAATTTTGGAGTGTCCTTCTCCTAGAAGAGCTGCTTACCATAGCTAAAGAGTCTCTTCTACCCTTACCAAGAGGAAAGTACTGTACACTGAACAAATTGCAGTGCAGTAAATTAACCCCTTGGTGAAGAAGTGTTAAGTATTATTCTTAATGCCCATCTGTTGTCTGTTGTTCTCATTATATGACCTACTCATGTTCATCTCTTTTTCTTATATGTTATTAGAGTATCCTCTACTTTAGTTCCTCTTTCTTTAGTGCTTTCTCAATTTTGGTCTGATAGTTTGTACGGATATATTAGGTTTTATCTTAATTAAAATTTGGATTATTCTGCTAATTCTATACTATCTCTTTCCGATTTTACCATCATTTACAATCTTTTCTATATTAGGTATTGGTTCTATTCTCCCTTTTTTAATCTTATTTAGGAATTCTTTCACTTATTTCTTCATCTCATCCAAATACATTTTTTTTCAAACTTACTGTTCATTTCTTCTTTGTTCGCTTCGACTGCCTCATGTAGATATGAGTACCCATTTTGTATTGCTAAACTAATATTAGCAGATTTGTGTCTTATTAGAGCTGTGTTTATTTTCTTTCTTAAGATCAACATTTGTCTCCCCTTCTTAAGATCTAAACAAATTTAGCTTCTCACGATAGTATGATCGCTTGAGTTTAACTTGTTTAGCATTGCTAATTTTTTCATCTAAATAGAGCATTTTACTGGGAATGAATTCTCTTTAATTTTCCATTTCTCCATTTGGACTTTTTCTTGGCCATTTTCTATGTTCCTTTCCATAAAAGCTGTTCATGATTTTAAGATTATTTTTTTCAAGAAAATCAAGTAGTCTCCTCTGTCCTTCTATGTGCTTACTCCAAATTAGCCAAATGTTGATTCTCCTTTATTCTTTTGACCTACTTTAGCATTGAAATCACTCAAAAAAAAAAATTGAATTGAATGCTATTTTCATAAATATATCCAAATATTCATTAAAAGTATATTTTATTGCTTTGTATGGGATGCTGTTAGTGCATACGTTTTAATAATCATCAGTTTATACTTATTATTTAGTTTAATAATTAATCCTGCAATTCTATGACTAGTACTACAAAATTCTTCTATATTACATGCAATTTTTTTTTATTAGAAAACCCACTCCATTTTCTTTGTCCATTCCATGTCCTCTGAAGCAAAAAAATATGGCCTTCTTTTAATTTTATATAAGATTCCACGGGTCGTCTAATTTGAATCAATCCCGTGTCCCCGAAAAAAAAATGCTTTCAACTCTTGTAGTAAAACAGCAAGGTATTCTTTCCTAGACATGGTCCTGACATTGTATGTTGCAAGGTTCAGATCTAATAGTGGCCTGTTCTAATCCACAGATTTTTAGCAGCTTTGGGATTTAGCTGCCGGGCATCTGTATAGTTGTTCCACTGTATACATACACACACGCACACACACACACACACACGCACACACACACACACACACACACACACACACATATATATATATATATATATATATATATATATATATATATATATATATATATATATATATATATATATATATATATATATATATATATATACTCATATGAACACAACCATATGTATATATATATAGAATATATATATATATATATATATATATATATATATATATATATATATATATATATATATATATATATATATATATATATATATATATATATATATATATATATATATATATATATATATATATATATATATATATATATATATATATATATATACTGTTATAAGGACACATTGAGTATGAGTTGTTTCAGATGTATGTAAATGGATTAACTGAATACATCTTAATAGTTTTTAAGTATTTATTCTATAAAAACAACAGAGTTAAACATTTCCATCACTGGAGGAAGCTGGGTTGGTCCAGATGACCAATTCTGGTGAAGTATAGATATGAACTGACTAAATTATCGATATCACATATATCGTATGCTTAGTTTATTTTAGACACGTCACAAACTCGGAAGACACCTGCATCCGGTGACGTCACAAACTTTCACACGCTGAGACAATGTGTTGACGTTTAAGAAGAATGTCAAACTGCTGAGATTAGCATTGTATGTCCTGTTTACGATTTGAATGACTACAGCAAATCCCAGGGTTAGCTCCTCCAACCAACATGACATATTACGTCATTTGTTTTAAACATGTAATATTAACTATTCTAATCATCACATTAGCTCGGGCAGCTATCTCATTTTTTTTTTTTACAAAAATTTAACAACAAGCTGAAACATGGTTATTAGGTGTGACTGGACATACGTATTATTCTTTGTTTAACTTTAGCCATAATCAACCGAGGACGAATGTCCAAATAGGCACATTAAAAAATAATAACAATAATGCATACAAAAAAGATATTACCAAAGCAAAAAGAAAAAGGCACGATAAAACCAAGATCATATATATGGTACATTGCTAGCAAAAGATTATATGGTACCAAAAAAAAACTTCTGACTTACATATAATTCGGTAACTTGATGAAGAATAATTGTTACCTTTGTCAGAAACAAAATACTCAATTTTTAGTGCACAAACACGAATTCCTGGTACGTACACGTACCACGGTTTCGTACATATATATATATATATATATATATATATATATATATATATATATATATATATATATATATATATATATATATATATATATATATATATATATATATATATATATATATATATATATATATATATATATATTTATATATAGGGCTGATATATTTTATTAGATGCCCATAGATTTTGTTATATATTTCATATTTTTTTTTCTCTTTTCTTTTTTAACATTCCGGCTTATATATTTTTATTAGATGCCGAGAGAAAAAATGATTTATATCCTTTTTTATTTATTTATTTTTTTTTTTTTAAATGTTGTTTTAAATGTATTTTCAACAATGCAAATGTAGAAAATTTCTTTAATTACATATTACTAGCGTACTAATCAGCTTTTCATACAAACTCTTCCCGACAAATTACTCCCTTAGCGAATGAGGTGGCTACTCAAACAGCTTTGAACTGAATCAAATAGGGCGTATTGTCGGGGCTAGGCAACTCATTTCTTTTTAGCTGCTTGCTGTGCCGTAACCTACGCCAAACTAGGATGTTTACGGCGATAAATATCACCACCGTGATACACAAACCAGCCAGTAGTATGGGGTGAAGAATTTCCTTATAAGTCGGTGACAGGTGGTCCTTTTCGGTAAGTTTCATCAACTGCTTTGCCACATGTCCGTTGTACGGGAGAGGAAGTGCTGGCATTGTAGAGGTCCACGTGAAGTTCGCGAAGTAGTCTCGTTCTCTGATGATTGTCCGTAGACCAGTCACCATGGAATTCGGGGAAGTCCCGACACAACCATCTGCTGCGACGAAGATATGGGTGAAGGACGTGGATCCGTCAGGGCATGATACATTGAAGCCGTCCTTGTTGTATCGTATCCACGAGCCATTATTCAGTCTGCAATTGAACTCATTATTGTCAAAGGGATAAAGCTTATCCAGACAATTTTCACTTGTATGGGAGAGAGCACCGTCTAGCACTATACCTAACTCGCATGAATCCATTAAGTTTTTATGGAATTCAAATGAGTCAGCTGTACATATTTTTCTATCCATTGCGTCTGAACAGTGAGTTAATTGATTTAAGTCTTTAATGACCGTATATGTTTCCTTGTCTGGGGAAATCAGTAAGTGTCCTGTCAAACTGGATATTACTGGATTTGAGTGATTCGTCATGAAAGTCGGAAATGGTGATATCCTGTAAGATTGCCAGGCATCAGAAGAATCAAAGGGAATTGTAATCCTAATCTTGTTATTATCTACGTTTACTGTAATTAGGCTGTAATAAAATTCTAACCTATGTTCGTCTAACAAAGGAACATAGCCTAGTTTATCCCTTCCGTTCTTCAGAATTAATTTTAAGTAACTTATAGGCAACAAATGGGGCGACAATACACCTTTAGTTGCTAACGTGATAGCTTCTACGTAATCCTTGGATTTCTCAATGAAATGTGTAATTCTGTTATGTATGTGATCTATCTTTGAATCATAATACGGTAATGTTGCCAACAAATCCTGTACTTCCATAATTTGAACGATATTTTCTGAATGTTCATTCAATAAATCCATAATTCTATTGATTGAAGCTAACTGATTCCTTAGTTTTGACATAATCAATTCATCTTTATGAGTCAAGAACTCAATTTTCTTATTTTGATTACTAATTTTAAGACGATTGGAAATTCCTAAACCTAAACTTGCAACAGACCCAAAGATGCTTAATGCAGCATAAATAAACGGATTCCGTCTTTCTTTATGTTTGTGTCCTACAGTCAACATCAAAAGGTCATAAGCCAAAGATCCTGTCTCGCCAGTCTTATTTTTCAAGTCATCAGATAGCATCTCTGCAACTTTTAATGTTGATCCAAGCAAAAATCTTAGTAGTCAAATGAAAATATCTTCTATGCAACTCATCCAATGATGCAGAAAACCTTGAAATGGCGGTTCTTAAGCTAATGACATCATTCTCTTGAAGAAAAATTGCTTGCATATTCACTTCTACAATTACGTTGGTTGATGTAATAAAAATGTCTTCTTGTCTTTCAACTATATTGCCATATTTAAAACATATATTTTTAGTCTTAGAGCTCATCCCATACGAGAAAAATGTCTGAGCGAACAATATCACTCCCAACAACAAAAAATTCATCTTGGAAACCTGTAACGAGAAAAAATATATGTAATTACTCCTGTATTAAAAAGAAAACTTTTAATCACATAAAATAGAATAAAATTTTCCTTCACTTCTTTTCCTCTCTTTTCTTTTTAATTTCTTATGTGAGCCAATGGTACTATTCTCTCATCCGTGGGTTGGGATACGTTTTGAACTCTAAACCTATTGGCCGTTAATGTTTCCAAAATGTTAAATGGGCCTTCAAACTTAGGTGTTAGTTTATAGTTGAGCCCTTTTCTGACATTGATTTGAATATAGATGTTATCACCCACGGTATGTTTTAGTTGGTTTCGCTATTTTGTCATGATTCCTTTTCATTATGATTTGTGATTCTTCTAAATTCTTTCGAAGGATATCATATCGACTTATACTTGCATTTATACATTCTGTTAAAGGATTTGACAGATTAGTTGTAGGCGTTAATACATAGAAAGGTTTTCTAACTGGGGTACCATACAATGCTTCATGCGGTGACATTTTAATTGATATATGATATCAATGATTCAGAGTACTCAGTGCCGCCGGTATTGCAATATCCCAGTTGGGGTCTGATCCCCCTAGTGTTACCCTCAATATATTTAATATCTTCCTATTTGCTCTTTCCACTAGCCCATTCGACTCTGGGTGATATATCATGGTATTAATTTTCTTTATGTTGAGGAATTCACACAATGAGGTAAAAAAGTGATTATTAAATGATTATTAAATTCACCACCCGAGTCTGTTTGGAATTCCATGTTTACAAATGTAACACTCGTAAAACTTCCTAACGCATTCAATCGCAGTTTTAGTTTTAAGCGCTATTAGTTCTGTATATCGAGTTAAAGCATCTATAATTACTAAGAGGTGCTTATTTCCTCTGTCTGACTCGTAAAATCCTGTTAACAAATCTAAATGTATTCTTTCAAAGGGTTGATTGGGCACAGGATAAGCTCCTAGGCTGACAGGTGTTTTCGTATGCCCTTTGTTTTCCTGACATGTGCGACAATTAGCTATGTGTCTTTTTATATCTGTAAGCATTGTATGCCAATAAAACAATGATTTGGCTTTCTGTGACATTAATGAGAACCCAGGGTGTCCATGTAATGGATTTGAATGCAACCAATTCAGGACAGTGGAAATAAGTGAGATTGGTACTACTACCTGGTCGTTAGTTACATGTGGTGTATTGCGGGTTTTTCTTGTCACAGTCCTACACAGAATATTATCTTTGATTATATAATTCTGCTGCTTATACTTTATATATTCCCTTTCTTTATGATTGCCTTTCAAAGCATTTATAATTGTTTCTATTTTCTGATCTTTTCTTTGCTCAGTCTGTAACAATTCAGCACTCCAGCCTAAGTCTTCTTGTTCAGATATTGTTTTTACAATAGGCAGGGATGTTGATATATCTATTAATTCAGCTAAAGGCTCCGTACAAGATGACACGGGGTTGCGTGATAATGCATCCACAATGATATTTGCTTTCCCAGGTAAATACCCGATTCTTGCGCAATGATCAAGTGCCACCGAGTTCGTTTAGGGCTGTGATTGAAGCCTTTAAAGAACTCTGTTAGTGGTTTATGGTCAGTAAGAACCTTAACGGGATAACCGTAAATTATGAACTTAAAATGCACTAGCGAATTAACAATAGCTAGTCCTTCCTTGTCTATTACTGCATACTTACTTTCGGAAGTTCTTAATTTTCGAGAATAGAAAGCTATCGGGAAAAACTGTTTATCATATTGCTGAAGCAATACCCCTCCCACTCCTGAGTCTGAGGCGTCTGTTGCAATGAAGAATTCCTTACCGAAGTCAGGAAATTTTAAGAAAGGAGAACTACACAGTTCATCTTTCAAAGTATTAAACGCCTGTTGATGTTGCTCAGACCATATGAAATCTACGCCCTTCTTCGTAAGATCAGTTAAAGGAGCGGCTATTATAGAATAGTTGCGTATAAAACGCCTGTAATATCCACTACAACCCAGAAATTGCTGTATTCCCTTGACATTAGTAGGTATGGGAAAATTACGTATACCCGACACCTTATCATGGACTACTTTAAGACCCTGGATAGGTACGGTGGGTCGTTTGCGACCCCGAGCGTCAAAAAAAAACAGGTTTTTCTCACGTGACTCACCCCCGTGACTGAATTTGTGGGTGATCGACCTGCAGGAGGTGTCTCCCCTACACGCTCTAGTAGTGTCCAGATGTGCATTGCTGTAGCTGTACTCCTTCCCCGATTTCTGAGACACGTCGGGGTCGTTCGCGTCCGAGTTTACCCTTCTAGGGTAGTTTGCATAATTATCAAAGTTATTACGTATTATGAAATTGTCGTAGAATGGTGCAACTTGTATAGGTTATCAGTTGTGGAAAGTCTTGGTGGATTGTTTGGCTACCATGTGCATGTTTTTTTTTTTAGTTAAAATGTCGTTCATCACCACGAGGACCATTTTACCGCGAGTGCCCCTTTTTCATTTTTTTTCATTTTTATGCCAAGTCATTTTTCCGTAAGATATTGCCAAATAGTGTCGTAAAACTTTTGCTTGTTTAGTGTTGGAAAGTGTGTCTAGATGATCTGGCTACCCATGCATGACTTTGTTTTTGTCAGATACGACGTAGTTATTGGTATATTGGGTATTTAACTGCGGTTACCAATTTCTGTTTTTTTTTCAATATTTGTAAAAATTACTACGTAGTAAGGAATTGCCGTATATTATTCATTTTTTTTTCATGTTTATGTGTTAGAAAGTGTGCCTTGATGGTTGGGCTAACACGTGCATGTCTTTTTTTTTATCTGAGATGTCGTATATTAGAATGTCGGGCATTTTACCGCGAGTGTCCCTTTTTCATTTTTTTTCATTTTTTTGCCAAGTCATTTTTCCGTAAGATATTGCGAAATAGTGTCGTAAAACTTTTGCTTTTTTAGTGTTGGAAAGTGTGTCTAGATGATCTGGCTACCCATGCATGACTTTGTTTTTGTCAGATACGACGTAGTTATTGGTATATTGGGTATTTAACTGCGGTTGCCAATTTCTGTTTTTTTTTCAATATTTGTAAAAATTTACTACGTAGTAAGGAATTGCCGTATATTATTGATTTTTTTTTCATGTTTATGTGTTAGAAAGTGTGCCTTGATGGTTGGGCTAACACGTGCATGTCTTTTTTTTTATCTGAGATGCCGTATATTAGAATGTTGGGCATTTTTCCGCGAGTGCCCCTTATTATTTGTTTTGCATTTTTTTGCTTAGTCATGTTACCGTAAGGAATTGGCAAGTAGTGTCGCAAAACTTATATTTTTATAGTGTTGGAAAGTGTTTCTAGATGATCTGGCTACCCATGCCTATTTTTTTTTTAGCCAGATATGGCGTATATATAAGTATGTGTTCGATTTTCCTGTGATTGCCATTTTTTCGTTTTTTCCCATTTCTTTCAAAATTACTTCGTACTAAGGAACTATCACAGAGTAATATTTCATTTATATGTTTATTTGTCGGAAAATATGCCTTGATGGTTTGCCTAGCACGTGGCTGAAATTTTTTTTTTCTGAAATGCCGTATATTAGAATGGCCATTTTTCCACGAGTGCCCCTTTTTATTTGTTTTGCATTTTTTTGCTTAGTCATGTTACCGTAAGGAATTGGCAAGTAGTGTCGCAAAACTTATAATTTTATAGTGTTGGAAAGTGTTTCTAGATGATCTGGCTACCCATGCCTATCTTCTTTTTTTAGCCAGATATGGCGTATATATAGGTATGTGTTCGATTTTCCTGTGATTGCCATTTTTTCGTTTTTTCCCATTTCTTTCAAAATTACTACGTACTAAGGAACTATCACAGAGTAATTATTCATTTAGATGTTTATTTGTCGGAAAATGTGCCTTGATGGTTTGCCTAGCACGTGGCTGAATTTTTTTTTTCTGAAATGCCGTATATTAGAATGTTAGCCATTTTTCCTCGAGTGCCCCTTTTTATTTGTTTTGCATTTTTTTGCTTAGTCATGTTACCGTAAGGAATTGGCAAGTAGTGTCGCAAAACTTATATTTTTATAGTGTTGGAAAGTGTTTCTAGATGATCTGGCTACCCATGCCTATCTTTTTTTTAGCCAGATATGGCGTATATATAGGTATGTGTTCGATTTTCCGGTGATTGCCATTTTTTCGTTTTTTCCCAATTCTTTCAAAATTACTACGTACTAAGGAACTATCACAGAGTAATGATTCCTCTAGATGTTTATTTGTCGGAAAATTTTGTTTACTTTTGTTTTGATTGAATATCATCAAATTTTTTTAGCTAAAATATTGTTTTACATTTTTTTTTTCGATTTTATTTCCCTTCAAAAAATTTTTTTTGGGTCAGAATTTTAATTTCATAGTCGTAAAATAATCGACAATTATCCAGCAACCCACCATACAATTTTTATGCATATCCAATAATAATTAGATTAGTAAATAACACCTTGAAATTGACATACCCTTCCTACATTTCAAGTGGCAGATTAGGGAGTCTGAGTCAGTGTGGTTGGCGGCCATTTTGTGGACATATCCGAAGCGTAAGCTGCCCTATCTATATATATTCTTGTTCCCTATAGAATTTGTGATATTTTGGTATATTTTTACCTGCATAAATATCATATTGTATATTAAATATATGTATTTTTTTACGGAATTTCTAAGTACTCAAAAAATTACCTTTAGATATGGCCCCTGATATAAATGTAATTTACAAAATAATGAAGATTTTTTTACATATTTCTATTTTAGGATAACATATGTTTATTCCCTAAAAAAATTAGCCACTTCCTATTTCATTTGGGTACCCAAAAAAATTCATGAAATTTGGACAAATTTTTTTGGCCAAAAAAAGTTACCCTTTTTTTCTCATTTCATATCTTCACCTCCATGGGTCTGACTTCATCCAAAATACATCAAGATGTGTCCTAAACATTCAAGAATCAATTCCTAAAAGGATTTGTGTATATATGTATAAACTTTTTTTTTATGAATTTTTATGTCAGGTCTTTTTTTTTCTACTTAATTTTTTAAAATATTTATAATAAATAGTTTTTCTGCAGATGAGTAGTATTTATCTATACAGTTGTTTTAAGCATTCATTGAAGTTTTTTTTTGGCAAAAGAAAAAAGGAGGTTACTGCAAAAACTGATTTTTCAAGAATTTTTTTTGGCGTCGGGGTCGTTCGCGTCCGAGTATACCCTTAAAGGGGTGTCCGAGGACCGTACCTATCCAGGGTTAAGACCTTGGCTTGACACCATGAAACCCAAATATATTAATTCTGTTTTGAAAAATTCACACTTACTAATCTTTACCCTTAAGTTATGTTGTCTTAATCTCTGTAGTACTAGTTCTAACTTACGTAGATGTTCTTCTAAGGTGTTGGAAAAGATTACATGATCATCTATATAGGCATGCAATATATCCCCTAACAAGTCTCCAAACACTATGTTAATCATTCTTGTAAATGTTATAGGATCACAACGTAAACCAAAAGGCATCCGTAAAAATTCATAATGTCCCCTGGCTGTGCTGAAGGCTGTGTATGGGATACTATCTTCTTGTAATGATATCTGGTGAAAGCCTTTAATTAAGTCCAAACTGGTAAAATATTTATTCTGACCTAACAAAGACAAAATATCGTCAGTACATGGCACTGGGAATCGATCAGGGATCGTTTCCTCGTTTAGACGACGAAAGTCGACGCAGATACGCCATGTTCGATCTTTTTTCGGTACAACTATTAAAGGAAAATTATAAGGGCTGTTTGATTTTCTAATGACTCCTTCCTCTAACATTTTACCTACTTCATCATTTATTTCATTCTGGAATTTCATAGGGAGTCTGTACGAGGGTACATATATAATTTTCTGCTTGTCCTTTAACCTTATTTGATGCTCGATCACATCTGTTTTTCCTAAGGATCCATCCGTAGTGGAAAAGACATCTTGATATTTAGTTAAAAGTTCAAGAATTTTCTGCTGAATTTCTTCGTCTTGAATGTCCTTACTGATTTTATTTTTAATAGACCGCAAAAGGGATTCATCCGCAACTGATTGAGAGTGATTGATTTCAGCAACGGTAAGAATACGATGTTTATAAACTTCTACATCCAAGATATGTTGATTTTTATGAATTACTAAAGTGTTATTTAAATGATTACAGACTTCGATATTACATTGCTGATGTGAGCCTACTGTATAAATAGCTAGTGTGACACACAATCCGTTAGTTTTCAAAGTATCGGAAAGGATTAATATTTCAGATCCTGGTAGTGTTTTCTTTATTTGCACTATTAAATTCGAAGGTATGTTTGGTTCGATAGATTGCGTGCAAGATGATATTACGGGTGAACGAGAATTCTGCTGGGTCGCGTGTATTATTTCTTTATTAGTGAGACAAGTTATTGGTTCTTCAACGTACGTTACGGTTACATTTGTCGTCCCCTTTTTATCCAAAACTGATTTTAAGTTATTAGAAGACTTATGAAATTTCCCTTTGCTATACACGCCGTGCTTGGCAGGAGCTAAGATAATGTTTTGATTTCTCATAGATGGGTATCCTATAATTACAGCTGGATACATATTAATGTTTTTTACAACAACAAATGTATCGGCAAACGTGCGATTACCGACTCTGAACTGAATATGAGTTATGCCTATGATGTTTATTTCATTATTTCCTATACCTGAAAGTCTAATTCCTGATTTTTCAATCGGAAAGTTCGAAAACAACGAATGATGTGTCTTCAAATCCATAATATTACGTGGACTACCAGAGTAAAAAAATAACGTAAAGAATTTGTGTTCTAAATTTACAGCATATAAGGTTGGCCGTAACTCATTTTGGCTTATTATTGTATGAATTCGTTGCAAATCTACGGGAGCATGCACTGTTTTACTTAATTCAGCCGTGTGTTTCATAGGAAAATCTATTGTCTCACAATTATCTGATAAAACATTAAATCGATTATTAAATACTATTGATGTTGACATGAATGACCTTAACCCAACATCACTCTCTTCCCCTCTAGAGTTAACTAAGTGTTACTTGGTTTGCTCTGCACATTATGAAAATTAGTCTGACCTTGCGAGGTCCGGTTTCACGGCCCAGGCTCAGCGATATTTGAAGAAGTGTTTGTTTGTTTCGGACTCTGAACCGCATTGACATTTTGTTGTTTCTTCTTATTGTTAAAATGAGGATTTTTCTTTTTATTTCCATATGGAACTGACTGTGGAATTGACTGTGTATTTCTGGGATATTGTTGTGTCTTACGCGAGTAACAATGACCATAAGAATGCGTTGCAGTGTTGTGAATTGAGCAAAATTTTGTTCTACAGTCTGCACTTATGTGACCTTGACGTTTGCAGTTGTAACACGTCACTCCCGCTACTGGACTGTTAACTACGTTCACTGTTTGTGGTTTTGTTTCATTCTTTGCAAAAACTTGAGTTAACACAGGATCGAGATCTGGACACTTGGACATGTGTTTCTTTATCTGTTTATAGACATCCAATTCCATACTTGCAGGCGTTAACTTCTTATCAAAACACCGCACTAAAGCTTCAGGCAACATAAGTGTCATGCAAGTTAAATACATTAATCGTAAAAAATCTTTCACGGAGATGTTATCGTTAGTAACCCAAGTGGAATGACCTAAAATGTCCTGATATTCGTTAAGCCTACCAGCTATGAGAGCTGCTCTCTCAATAACATTAAGCCGATTCATAGTGGCTTGATTAAGTGTATTTCGTAACGTTAATACTACATCCAAGGCTTCCTCACCCCCATAGATTGCGCGTAACCTAACTTTGAAATCATCCCAAGTAACTGATTCTTGAAATGAAACACCTTTTAAATACGCACTCGCATCCCCCTTAGAAAAATCTATAAAACTTTTAGCTTCTTGTAATTGTACAAAAGGATCTACGATTTGTTTGGCATTTAAATGGGCATCAACGGATGAAATCCATGACTCCACATTTTGTGGCAAGAACCCGTTGACCCGACCTTAAAAAGGAAGGATTGCTGACCTGGCATTTACAAGCGTCACAATTGGAGGAGGATTAGTCTGGCCTACACCACTAGGTCCAGGGGTAGGGCTGACAGGAGGAGCCATGACTGCTGTATTTTTTTTTTCTATCTCTGTGACCCCTTGCAATTCTATCAAAATATCTATATGAGTACAGACGCCCACTGCGTAAACGCATATGTATAATAAAATTCCCCCAACAATGTTACTAATCCCAAAACATTTCCCCGAGAATTTCTGAAAGAAAAAGGAATTAGCACTAAGAAAGAAAAATTCTAAATTAGAATTCGGAATTTCCTATAACAAAGTTTAGCAATTCACTCACCGCAGTAATAATCGACTAACGACTTGTGATAACTACACTTCACTGCCCAAACTGGAATGAATTCAAAATATCAGTACTTAGCTTATATATGAGGTCGACACGTCCTCTCTCTCTCTCTCTCTCTCTCTCTTGATGTTTTGTTAGCGATGTCTCGTTCTAGTTTCTTGTTGAATGTAGTTCTTCCTGGATATGTTTTGCAATTGTTGAACGCCAGTCCTTAGGTTTCCTAGGTTCTTGATTTAAGATTCAGGTTGTATTCTAACATACGTTGATGTTAGCTGTTTCGTTGGACTTAGTCAAAATTGTAGATTCTTGTAGATAATGTTGAGTTCTTGAAGATCTTTCTCAGGTTTTACAGCTTTTATTTTGAAGTCTTGAAGATCTTTCTCTGGTTTTACAGCTTTTATGTTGAAGTCTTGAAGATATTTCTCTGGTTTTACAGCTATTATTTTGAAGTCTTGAAGATTTTTCTCTAATTCTTAGAGTTTAACCGCTGTCTTAGAGTTTAATTGCTGTCTTAGAGTTTAATCGCTGCCACCATTTATTGGCGTGCTACTGTTATAAGCACACATTGAGTATGAGTTGTTATAGATGTATGTAAATGGAATAACTGAATACATCTTAATAGTTTTTAAGTATTTATTCTATAAAAACAACAGAGTTAAACATCTCCATCACTGGAGGAAGCTGGGTTGGTCCAGATGACCAATTCTGGTGAAGTATAGATATGAACTGACTAAATTATCGATATCACAGATATCGTATGCTTAGTTTATTTTAGACACGTCACAAACTCGGAAGAGACCTGCATCCGGTGACGTCACAAACTTTCACACGCTGAGACAATGTGTTGACGTTTAAGAAGAATGTCAAATTGCTGAGATTAGCATTGTATGTCCTGTTTACGATTTGAATGACTACAGCAAATCCCAGGGTTAGCTCCTCCAACCAACATGACATATTACGTCATTTGTTTTAAACATGTAATATTAATAATTCTAATCATTACATATATATATATATATATATATATATATATATATATATATATATATATATATATATATATATATATATATATATATATATATATATATATATATATATATATATATATATATATATATATATATATATATATATATATATATATATATATATATATATACATATATATATATATATATATTTAGATGACGTTGGATGAACGTTCAGGCTCGGTGTAGGGCAGTTGCATGACCATAGATGTGTCCCGTATATCAAAGTGAGCAAAAGGCAGTAAAAGGATAAATCCTTGTCCTTGACTCTCAAATGATAGATGCCGATTCCATACCTTCATGTCAAACTGTCTCGAGTAAAAGCTGCCTTTGCCAAGAGTAAAAATAATCTGAATTTTTCATATCTCCTGTAGGTTCCTTCCAAATAATCGAAGTTTATGCTAGGTACGGGAGTATTGCGAGAAATGTATCATTGTTGTATACCATCAATGATATGCAGATAGCAATTAACCCATCAAGGGAGGATGAAGGATACAGTATATAAGCCAATGCTATACGAAAACAGGCAAAATATCACAAAAGTTGCCAGCTAATGCTCAACAAATCTAAGCTGGAGAGACCAGAGAACAGGAGTCGAGGATTGCCCGGTACAACCAATCTGACTGATAAAAGCAGAATTAAGAGATGAAAATCTGAAACTAGAAAGCTAGGATGTATATTCGGTGACGATCAAGATATTATTTCCAACGTATATGAAGGAATGTCAGCAAAACTGAATAACCATTTCTATTGATTTGCCCATAATTTGAATGATGGGAAGCTACCGGCAAAGTTAAGTGCTGAGATGTTGTAGTTCTGGAGGTCAAGTACCACATTTGTTGCCTAAAAAAATTAGCTATATTAATTCACTGGAGAAAGCTGAGGGTAGTGACCCTGCCAAGGATTAATACCAAGTAACATTTTCCGAGCTTGTAATCTACACCATGGAAAGCGAGGATTCCAGCACTGAAGAAGCGCCAGCTGTATTCCAGCTGGAGTTGCTTTGCAGCCGGTCCATTATACTGGGTTGAAGGAACAGCTCATTGTTAAGATTCCTGAATGTGAAGCCTATAAGAAGGGACGGGATATAATTCTTGCCTTCAAAGAAGACATAGGACCTCCTTGATGCTAGATCATAGGGCGACGTTATCATTCTGTTTAAGGCAGCTGATATCCTATAAAAAGAAATGCTCAAACACAAGACAGATCAGCAATGAGAAGAATGACATCGGAGTAGTGGCTATTTCCCCTGCTCTGATTGAGTTCGTTGGCAGTATTGAGCATGCTGTAGATATTAATTCACATCTGGCCAATGGAACAGCAAATTTGAGACCTAGAATTGCTCAGCTTCTTCAGTACACCTGCTATGCATAACCAAAACAGGGATCAGGAACCCAAAGGCATTTGAAATACCGTCAGATGTCATTTGCTGTGTATGTTGGACCGAAGGTGTATGTCAAGACAAGAAAGATAGAGTTGATTGGGAAGCTTCATGAGAATGCACTAAGTGTATCATATAACAGGTTGTTGGAGTTATCCGGTAAGCTAGGTGAAACAGTATTAAAGCAGTATGTCGTAGATGTTGTGTACCTACAGTTGCTGCGAAATGGGCTTTTCACTACTACTGCTGTAGATAATATTGACCATAAACCTACAGCCACTGTCTTCGAAGGTCATATCTGAGGGTAGTCTACCATATGTCAGCCAAAACTTCCATGTCCTTCAAACGGGGATGGGTCAAAGATGGTGACAAATGGAAAGTTGTCTGGACTGCATTGTAGCCTATTTTTAAAAGTTTTCGTGACCTGACAAAGTGTGGGTGCAAAATCAAACGAGGTAATGCATGATGCAAGTGCTCGAAGTCGGGAGTAGGATTTACTCTATTTTGCAATACAAATTGAAATGGTCTATCAAACTTCACGTTGGACAGTGGTTTATATTTATTAATAAATCCGAACTGCCAAACCATTTTCATGGTAAGGGGCATTATCTGCCTAAACCTTTGTAATAGGGTCCTGGGGGAGGAGTGATAGCAGTTCAGGGATAAAGGATAAATCTTAGCAATGGATATTTTTGTCGATATCGTAGATTTGACGAAGATATTTTTCATTGCTGTTTTACCACTATTTCAGTTCACTTGGTTTTTTTCCCGAAAACCTTGTGAGCATACTGGAAAATCATGTGACTAATTCATTTGGGATTATTTGATGGCGAGATCAATAATGAACTCTTGGAGCTTAGGAAAGATATGGGAATTTTCCCAAAAAAGCATTGGAATGTAAGGTTTTCACAAGATTATCCACTGTGAAAAATAGGTATGTCATAATGCCATATTGGCAAATTGTTCAGTTAATCTTTTTATCTACAGGTAATTCAGTAATATAATTTCATTGATTAAAATCTTGTTTCATTTAATTCATCTTATTTTATTCTAACATAAGAGCATGGCTACTATTGGGGGATTTTTTGGACGACCATGTTAAAAAAAGGCAGTCATGTTGTAATTTGTGGTGGCTAGCACGTATAGCTGATAAAAGGACTTAAACAGATAATTATTGTCGAATTTGGTGTTCATGTCATAATGATATCCATCTTCTAAAAATAGCCGCCATATAGATTTTTTTTTCTTGCTGGAACTCTATTTTGTCGGGGGGGGGGGGGGGGGGTAGGGGGGGGGGGAGTGACCTATCAGCAACTATTATGCCAAGTTTCATGCCTTTATAGCTAAATGCTCGATTTGGTGCTAAATCTTCTTTAACCTGCTCTATTAAACCAGACAAAGGCGAGGTAAGTAAAATTTGGAAATACAATCGTCTGAAATTGCTAATAGAAATCAGGCTATATATCAGTTTAGTAAGTTCTTTGTTACTGTATGGACAAGAGTCTTGGTAAGCCAATGAGACAATTTCGAGCAAATTTGGATGACTTGAGAACAAAACTGTTAGAAAAATATTAGGAGCTAAGTAGCAGGACAGGATTACAAATGAAACTATAAGAGATTACTCTAGTAACATATGTAGCTGAGACTCTGGTGAGGGGTAAATAGAGATGGTTTGAGCATGATATTTGCTCTACCCAAAATAGATTGTAACTGGGATCCACAAGGCACTAGAAGAGTTCGAAGACCCAGACCTATATGGCTGAGAAATAGGATCCGTGAAGTAGGGTATGATGAATCGAGAAGTGTTGATATAAAAACTCAATATACAGTCGACTGGCGAAATTTAACTGAGGCCCTTTGCGTCAATATGCGTAGGAGGATATGATGATGATACCAAATTCATACTACCCTTGACATAAATTATTTTTATGACAACCTAACACACGCAATAAATCCTTAACGAAATATCAAAAGAGGAATTTGTGGATATGAACAAATTTAATAGTTATTAAGGAAATAGTAAAAGACTATACG
>NC_090733.1:8064765-8082265 GCF_036898095.1 Palaemon carinicauda | reverse complement strand
CTAAAGTCCTAACGGCTATAATGTTAAAAAAAAAAAAGCTTGTTATAAACCTCAAATTGATCAAAGGTTGCAATAAGTTCTATGCCGATGATGTGTTTGTAAAAGGAAATGTAATAAAAATAATTATAAAAAATTACTGAATTATAAAACTGACTCTCAAAAATAAAAATATTTTTCTATAGATTAAACGCCTCTGTATTCGTGTCTATTTTTTCAGAAAGATGCTCGAAGGATATAATTCATACCTTTATTTTTTTTTTATTAGACTGATTTTCATTCAAGTTTTAGGAAAAGACTATAAATATAAGATCGTAAGGATATCCTCTTTAGAAAAGCTATGTATACAAGGGAAAATATAACCACAATAGGATTTTGTGAAGAATTATATTACGAAAATAATGGAAACACATACTCCTAAATTATTTTTATTTTGCTTCATTTGTGCCTGAAAGTAAAAGAATTCAATGGTTTTTAACTTATCCTTTTTCTTTGAAATTTAGTTCTTTAAAAAAACGAAAATATTATTAATCAAAGGTCAAATCTGCTTAAATTATAGTAGGTGATACGTGTAGTTATTTTGCAATATAAGAGACTATGAATAAAGTTCAAATACATCCTTAAGCAGTTAAAAAAAATGGTATTTATTGATATTATTCGACAAAAAGCACTTCTGGTATAAAAAGTAACAATACATATGTATGAATGCATATATTCACTTATATATATATATATATATATATATATATATATATATATATATATATATATATATATATATATATATATATATATATATATATATATATATATATATATATACATATATATATATATATATATATATATATATATATATATATATATATATATATATATATATATATATATATATACATGGATAAGTCTGTAAGGGTATGTATACATCCATCCATCTTCCCTATGACAATCATAGAAGCCAGCCGATAATGATAGCGAATATTCACATGAATCGTGAAAAATTGTTGTCCACACAAATCATCTAGAAATGAATAAATTACATTTAACACTTTGCTTGACATCGCCAGAAGGTCATTCATCTTGCATTTGCCATAACAGAACAGCATCAATATTAGAAGCAGGCTTACATCAATTATAAACTTACCGTGGTCCCCTATATTTTTGTCCATAAAAGTAAATGAGAAAATAGATATACGAAAAAATACACTACAGTGGCCAACGCATTTTCATACTGACTATTATAGAGTGTTTATAATATAAAAAAAAAACAGATGATATTTTGTAAACTTTTAATTAATCATTACATAGAATTGAATAGGAAATAGCCACCATCAGCCAATTGTTTGCAGATAATATGTATAACACAACGCCGCATATGAAAGTTGTACAGCCTTACTAGTATTAGATAAAAGGGAATTTGTGGTAACATTACGAGCGTTGTTCCAACTCACAGTGTATGTAAAGTTTGGTAACTATTTGCTGAAAAATAGAATGTTTTGTAAGGTTATACATGACTATTATATTATACCTAGAGAAAATTATTCTGTAATTGGGTACTTATAGGTTTATTCATTCATCAACCATAATTCAATACCACATCACTTGAGAGATAATCTGAGGCAAAAGATTCATGAAATTATTTTCAATTAACTGTTATGAAGAAAGTTCCCATTAAAAAAAGTATATGGTGGTTTATAATCAGTTCCATGTTCTGGCATATAATTGATTTTTCCATAGAGGATTTTAATAAAGAATTGTTTTCATTTCTCCCTAGTAATGAACAGAATATTTTTTTCATTACTTCTTTACATTTCATTGAGGAGATGGATGTACTTTTACGTGATTCCCACAGTTACGTGCTGCTAGAATTATATACAGTAGGATATTTTAATCTACCTCTTTCTAATTAAAAAAGGGGGTTTGTATTTATACTTCTCCAAGAATAATTTTCTTTTTACTTTCATATAACGAACAACTACTTGATTAGTTTATATTTATATAAAAGGTAATTCATCCATAACAAATGATAGAATGATTTTTTTAGTAACAAGTTTAACAGAGAGACTTCATTCATGTAAAATATCTTTGGAAACACGGTTTTTTATAACTACAAATAAATGGCTTTGCTCTAAGTTAAGTAATACAGGCATTAGATAATGCATATATGGAGATTATATATATATATATATATATATATATATATATATATATATATATATATATATATATATATATATATTTATATATATAAATATATATATATATATATATATATATATATATATATATATATATATATACATATATATATATATATATATATATATATATATATATATATATATATATATATATATATATATATATATATATATGTATATATATATATATATATATATATATATATATATATATATATATAAATATATTTATATATATATATATATATATATATATATATATATATATACATATATATATATATATATATATATATATATATATATATATATATATATATATATATATATATATATATATATATATATATATATATATATATATATATATATATATATATATATATATATATATATATATTTATATATACATATATATATATATATATATATATATATATATATATATATATATATATATATATATATATGTATGTATATATATATATATATATATATATATATATATATATATATATATATATATATATATATATATATCTATATATATATATATATATATATATATATATATATATATATATATATATATATATATATATATATATATATATTATTATATATATATATATATATATATATATATATATATATATATATATAATATATTTATATATATATATATATATATATATATATATATATATATATATATATATATATATATATATATATATATATATATATATATATATATATATATATATATATATGTATGTATATATATATATATATATATATATATATATATATATATATATATATATATATATATATATATATGTATGTATATATATATATATATATATATATATATATATATATATATATATATATATATATATATATATATATATATATATATATATATATATATATATATATATATATATATATATATATATATATATATATATATATATATATATATATATATATATATATATATATATATATATATATGTATATATATATGTATATATCCCTTTCTGATTGGAGATAACTCAACATTGTGGTGGCCTATCGGGAACCTCCTTGTATAGTGATCTCTCAAGTCCTTCTCAAACCTATTTTATCTAAAACATGTCTAACCTTACCGTCCATGTGAGCTAAAGATAAGGTTTTTTGTTAGCCTTAAGATCTGCCAGGTGAATCATCCTCAACCAGTGTCTGGCCATCCTTGGTCCTAGTTTGGGTGGAGAGGGAGCTTGGGCGCTAATTTTAAGTAACATGGTTAGGCTCTAGCCATAGATGATCATTGAAAAAATGCGAGCGACCGCTGTTCCATATCCTCATATCTTATCCCAACACTCGTGTGCCCCATGTATAGCTCTTTCATTTGCTTCCTGAAGATTTACATCAGAACATACAGGTTCCAGTTAGCACTAGAAGAGGATTTGTTCTCTGGTCTGGGGTGTGACGAGAATAGAGTATGTTGTGACTCAAAAGGGAGATGAAAGCAACTAAGTACTTTATCATAGACGCATCAAGTATGTATGCACACTAGGTCCCGGCAAAAAGGTCACAAAATACAAAATGCTATTTCTTTTCCAACCCCCAACCGATTCTGTTAACAGTTAGCATTAAGTAATAGGCAGAAAGGTTCATGCAAGTTGGTGTCAGTGTGAAGGGAGAGCGAAGATACAAAGTATAATATATACACAAAAGAGATATAAAGTATATGTTAAAAAGGGCACCATGATATAGAGATAGAGATGAACTGTAGGCGGGTCATCTGGCAGGAGATAAGTTGGTTTTAGACGATCAATGGAGACCCAGTCTTTTTTGCCATGAATGTTTAGTAGGAACGCTTTCTGATTGTGCCACATCACAAGGAAACAGCTCGTGTAAGGGGCGTAAGCGGTGGTTTTCTAGTGTCGTTACATAAGAAGAATTGCACTACAGAATGCGAATCTTTCAGACTGTGATCCTTCACTGGGGGCTTGTAAGTCTGGCGGCATGGAGTAGATTTTCCCACGATGCGGTGTATGCACTGTAAATCATCGAAGGAGGTTGCCGAAGGAGAAAATTTGGCAGGGACGATTAACAGGTCACCATACACCATTTCAGCTGCCGAGACGTCCATGGTATTTTTAGGAGTGGTCTGCAGTCTCAGGAGGACCCAGGGAAGCTGAATAAACCCGTTGGAGTACTTGCAGCGGGACATCAAAACTGCTTTGAGGGCGTGATTTAAATGTTCAACCATTCCATTGGCAGCAGGAGTAGACAGTTATCTGATGTAGAGTGTTGCCCAGGAGATTCTCTAACAATGTCCATAATTGAGAGCTAATAGTGATACCCTTGTCAGAAGTAATGTGCTCAGGGATACCAAATCCTTCTACCAATCCTAAGAGTAAGTTTGGCGAAATTCTGGAAGGAAAACTTGCAGGTACGACGTTAGGAGGTGGGCGCAGGGATCTGTGCGTGCGCTGATGTGGATAATGAGGTTGGAGGGGGCATATTGAAGAGGTTTCGACAAGTACGAGTCTACATTGACCAATCATCGGTGGCCGATATCAACCAGAAAGTGGAAATGAGAGAGGAATTCCGCACCAAGGATTGGCTATGTGACGTCAGCAATGAGAACCTTCCTATTACATTTGTCGTTTCCAAACAATAATGTATGGTTTTCGTAACCGTAGGTGGATATCGCAGGTCTGTTGGCAGCTACCAGGCGGACGTCGGCAGACTTAGAGAGACTACTTCGTGTATTGAAGAGTTTTCTTGGCAAAAGAGAACGAGAAGCACTCTTGTCTAACAAAATCGCAGGCCCATAACTGTATCATGGAGAAAGAAAACTTTAAAAACACGCGAGGCCTCCGCCACGAGCGATGGACTACTTACACGTTTTTTGGCCACTGACAATCCCTGGCGCATTTGTTGAGAGCAGCCTGAATCTGGAGTGGTAGTAGCAAAACTAAGGTTGATGGGCGGCAGTAAGTGGCTCTAGAAGTTGCTGGTTGGGGCACGAGCGAGTGGTGGGTGATAGGTAGCTTTGTCACTGCTCTGGCACGTCAAGGGGTAGGCGTGTGTGTCCTACGGTATTCATGTCAGCTTTGGTTGACGTTGCATAGGTTTCCTCTTCGTCAGGAGTGGAGGTGTTGATGGAGGTCTTGAAGGACATGAAGGTCATAAGGACGTTGGCTTTTGTCATCAAGTCCTTTATGGGTAAACTATTGACAATGAGTATGCAAGCACATACATGTTCGCGTAAACGGTGTACCCAAAGGGCACTGAAGTAGGTTCACCTCACGAGGAGAGCTGTCTGTGGCAGGTTGCAGGTGAGCGATACTGGTCATTTTCCTGAGGGTAAGAGAAGCCCTTTGGTCCCCTAACAGTCGTTGAGAGAGCTGAAAAAGCTTTGCTATATGGGCAGAAGGCGACGGCAAGTACTGCTGCAGAAGGTATGATTTGAGGACGTCATACGCTATTGAGGTGTCTCTTTGTTCACAGAGCTAGTCGGAGATTTCCGGGAAGATGTCCTTGGGTATCCCTGCCAGAACATAATCTGCTTTGGTGGTTGAGCGAGTCAGGCCCTTGATGCGGAACTGGACTTCTGCGTGGTGAAACCAGGCAAATTGGCACTCCGCTGGCAAACGACGGAAGTTTCATTAGGGCGGCCTTAGTAACAGTGGGGGGGGGGGGGAAGCCGGGAAGAGTGAGTCGACTTCTTGGGTCATCAATGTGACGACACAGGAGTAGGTTATGACTCAAAAGTAGGATAAAAGCAACTGAGTACTTTATTATAGACACATCAAGTATATATACACACTAGGTCCCGTCAAGAAGGTCACAAAATACAACCTGCTATTTTATGTCCAACTGCCAACTGGTTCTGTTAACAATTTACAATGAGAAATATTCAGACAGGTTCATACAAGTTGATGTAATTGCGAGGGGAGAGCAAAGATACAAAGGATATTATATAAAAAAAGAGAAATGTTGTTACTATGCACGATTATGTGACACACGGGTGGTACAGGGGCGATTCACCACAGGGGCAATCAGTCGACTCGCTCTTCCCGGCTTTCCACCCCACCCCCTCACTGTTACTAAGGCCGCCCCATTGAAACTTTCGTCATTCGCAAGCGGAGAGCCAATTTACTTGGTTTCAGTGCGCAGAAGTCCAGTTCCACATCAAGGGCGTAACTAGTTCAACCGCCAAAGCAGGTTATGTTCTCGTAGCGATACTCGAGGACATCTTGCAGGAAATCTTCGACTAGCTTTGTGAACAAGAACACATCTCAAATTATACCTTCTGCAGCAGTACTCGCCGTCGCCTGCCGCCCGATAAGCAAAGCTTTTTCAGCTCTCTCAACAACTGTTGGGGGACCAAAGGGCTTCTCTCACCCTCAGGGAAATGACCAGTATCGCTCACCTGCAACCTGCCACAGACAGCTCTCCTCGTGAGGTGAACCTACTTTGTGCTCTTTGGGTACACCCTTTACCAGAACATGTATGCGCTTGCATACTCAATGTCGATAGTTTACCTATAAAGGACTTAATGACCAAAGCCGATGCCCTTATGGACAGCCACTTCATGACCTTCAAGACCTCCATCAACGCCTCCACTCCTGACAAGGAGGACACTATTCAACGTCAACCGAAGCTGATATGAATACCGTCGGACACACACGCCTACCCCGTGACATGCCAGAGCAGTGACAAAACCAACCATAACCCACCACTCGCTCATGCCCCAACCAACGACTTCTACAGCCACTTACTGCCGCCTATCAAATACAGTTTTGCTACTACCACTGCAGATTCAGGCTACCGCCAAGAAACGTGTAAGTAGGCCATCACTTGTGGCGTTGGCCTCGCGTGTTTCTAATCTTTTCTTTTTATATGACACTGTAACGGGCGTGCAATTTTTGTTAGCCATGGGTGCTTGTCGTTCTATTTTGCCAAGAAAACTCTTCAAGACACGACGTAGTCTCTCTGAGTCTGCCAACGTCCGCCTGGTAGCTGACAACGGATCTGTGATACCCACCTACGGTTACGAAAACCTCACATTATCATTTGGAAACGACATATTTAATGGGAAGTTTCTCGTTGCTGACGTCACATTGCCAATCCTTGGTGCAGATTTTCTCTCTCATTTCCACATTCTGGTCGATATCGCCCACCGACGAATGGTCAACGCAGACTCGTACTTGTCGAAACCTCTTCAACCCGACCCCTCCAACCTCGCTATCGACATCAGCGCACCCACAGATGCCTGTGCACACCTTCTCACGTCGTACCCGGAAGTTTACCGTCCAGGATTTCTCCAAACTTACTCTCAGGATGGATGGCAAGATTTGGTATCCCTGAGCAAGTTACTTCTGAAGGGTATCACTTTCATCTCTTAATTGAAGACATCATTACAGAATCTCCTGGGAAACAGTCTACATCAGATAACTGCCTACTCCTGCTGCCAATGGAATGGTTGAACGTTTCAATCATACACTTAAGGCAGCTCTGATGTCCCGCTGCAAGTACTCTAACTGGTTTACTCAGCTTCCCTGGGTCCTCCTGAGACTACAGACAATTCCTAAAAACGCCATGGACGTCTCGGCAGCTGAAATGGTGTATGGCGACCCGTTATTCGTCCTTGCCAATTTTTTCCTTCGGCAACCTCCTTCGACGATATACAGCGCATAGCGCACGTCGTGGGAAAATTTATTCCATGCCGCCAGACTTACAAGCCCCCAGTGAAGGATCTCATACCAACAGACTTGCACTCTGCAGTGCACCTCTTCCTATGCAATGACACTAGCAAACCATCGCTAACGCCCCTTACACGATCCGTTTCCTTGTGATGTGGCACAATCAGAAAGCATTCCTACTAAACATTCATGGCAAAGATGGCTGGGTCTCCATTGATCGTCTGAAACCTGCTCATCTCCTGCCAGATGACCCACCAACAGTTCATCTCTCTCTCTATATCAGGGTGCCCTATTTAACATGTACTCTATGTCTTTTTCAGGGTGTGGGGAGCCATATACCACCCATCTGTCATTCAATCTTGCATAGTAACAACATTTCTCTTTTTTGTACCTGTCTGCCTATTCCTCATTGCTAACTGTTAACAGAACCGGTGGCAGGTTGGATAAGAAATAGCATTTTGTATTTTGTGACCTTCTTGCCGGGACCTAGTGTGTATATATACTCAAAGCGTCTATAATAAAGTACTCAGTTGCTTTCATCTTGCTTTTGAGTCACAACCTACTCTCTGCTCGTCAAACCCCAGACCAGAGAACAAATCCTCTGCTGGTGCTAACTGGAACCGCAAGTTCTGATGTAAATCTTCAGTAAGCAAATGAAAGAGCTATCCATGGGGTACCCAAGTGGTGGGATAAGATATGATGATATGGAATAACGGTCAGTCGCGTATTTTTTAATGATCATCTAAGGCTAGAGACTAACCATGTCATATATATATATATATATATATATATATATATATATATATATATATATATATATATATATATATATATATATATATATATATATATATATATATATATATATATATATATATATATATATATATATATATATATATATATATATATATATATATATATATATATATATATATATATATATATATATATATATATATATATATATATATATATAATGAAGTCTCCTTCTGTTAAACTTGTTAGTGAGAAAATCATTCTGTCATTTGTTATGGAAGAATTATCTTTTTTATAATAATAAACTAATCAAGTAGTTGTTCGTTATATAGAAGTAAAAAAAAAATAATTCCAGGAGAAGTATAAATACAAACCCCCTTTTTTAATTAGAAAGGGGTAGATTAAAATATCCTACTGCATATGATTTTAGCAGCACGTCACTGTGGGAATCACGTAAAAGTACATCCATCTCCTCCATGAAATGTTAAGAAGTAATGAAAGTAATATCCGGTTCATTATTAGGGAGAAATGAAAACGATTCTTTATCAAAATCCTCTATGGAAAAATCAATTATATGCCAGAACATGGAACTGATTATAAACCACCATATATTTTTTTTTTCACTGAGAACTTTCTTCATCAAAATTAATTGCAAATAATTTCATGAAACTTTTGCAAAAGACTATCTCTCAAATGACGTGGTATTGAATTATGGTTGATAAATGAATAAACCTATAAGTACCCAAATAGAGAATAGTTTTTTCTAGGTACAATATAATAGTCATGTATAACCTTACAAAACATTCTATTTTTCAGCAAATGGTAACGAAATTTTACATACACTGTGAGTTGGAACAACGCTCGCAATGTTATCACAAATTCCCTTTTATCTGATACTAGTAAGGCTCTACAACTCTCATATGCAGCGTTGTGTTATACATATTATCTGCAAACAATTGGCTGTGGTAGAATTGAGGGTGACTATTTCCTATTCAATTCTATATAATGATTATTTAAAAGTTTACAAAATATCATCGGTTTTTTATATTATAAACACTATAATGGTCAGTATAAAAATGCGTTGGCCACTGTAGCGTATTTTTTCGTATATCTATTTTCTCATTTACTTTTATGGACAAAAATATAGGGGACCACGGTAAGTTTATAATTGATGGAAGCCTGCTTCTAATATTGATGCTGTTCTGTTATGGCAAATGCAAGATGAATGACCTTCTGGCGATGTCAAGCAAAGTGTTCAATGTAATTTATTCATTTCTAGATGATTTGTGTGGACAACGATTTTTCACGATTCATATGAATATTCGCTATCATTATCGGCGGGCTTCTATGCTTGCCATAGGGAAGATGAATGGATGTATTCATACCCTTACAGACTGATTCATATATATATATATATATATATATATATATATATATATATATATATATATATATATATATATATATATATATATATATATATATATGCATAAGTTAATATATGCATTCATATATATATATATATATATATATATATATATATATATATATATATATATATATATATATATATATATATGCATCCATATATATATATATATATATATATATATATATATATATATATATATATATATATATATATATATATATATATATATAAAGATATATATATATATATATATATATATATATATATATATATATATATATATATATATATATATATATATATATATATATATATATGTATATATATATATATATGTATATATATATATATATACATATATATATATATATATATATATATATATATATATATATATATATATATATATATATATATATATATATATATATATATATTGGCGTGCTACTGTTATAAGTACACATTGAGTAAGTGTTGTTTCAGATGTATGAAAATGGATTAACTGAAAACATCTTAATAGTTTTTAAGTATTTATTCTATAAAAACAACAGAGTTAAACATCTCCATCACTGGAGGAAGCTGGGTTGGTCCAGATGACCAATTCTGGTGAAGTATAGATATGAACTGACTAAATTATCGATATCACAGATATCGTATGCTTAGTTTACTTTAGACACGTCACAAACTCGGAAGACACCTGCATCCGGTGACGTCACAAACTTTCACACGCTGAGACAATGTGTTGACGTTTAAGAAGAATGTCAATTTGCCGAGGTTTGCATAGGTTTGCATTGTATGTCCTGTTTACGATTTGAATGACTACAGCAAATCCCAGGGTTAACTCCTCCAACCAACATGACATATTACGTCATTTTTTTTAAACATGTAATATTAACTATTCTAATCATTACATTAGCTCGGCCAGCTATCTCAATTTTTTTCTTACAAAAAATTTAACAACAAGCCGAAACATGGTCATTAGGTGTGACTGGACATACGTATTATTCTTTGTTTAACTTTAGCCACAATCAACCGAGGACGAATGTCCAAATAGGCACATTAAAAAATAATAACAATAATGCATACAAAAAAGATATTACCAAAGCAAAAAGAAAAATGCATGATAAAACCAAGATCATATATATGGTACATTGCTAGCAAATGATTATATGGTACCAAAAACAAAAAAACTTCTGACTTACATATGATTCGGTAACTTGATAAAGAATAATTGTTACCTTTGTCAGAAACAAAATACTCAATTCTTAGTGCACAAACACGAATTCCTGGTACGTACACGTACCATGGTTTCGTATATATATATATATATATATATATATATATATATATATATATATATATATATATATATATATATATATATATATATATATATATATATATATATATATATATATATATATATATATATATATATATATATATATATATAGGGCTGATATATTTTATTAGATGCCCCTAGATTCTGTTATATATTTTATTTTTTTTTTCTCTTTTCATTTTTAACATTCCGGCTTATATATTTTTATTAGATGCCGAGAGAAAAAATTATTTATATCCTTTTTTATTTTATTTATTATTTTTTTTAAATGTTGTTTTAAATGTATTTTTAACAATGCAAATGTAGAAAATTTCTTTAATTACATATTACTAGCGTACTAATCAGCTTTTCAAACAAACATCTTCCCGACAAATTACTCCCTTAGCGAATGAGGTGGCCACTCAAACAGCTTTGAACTGAATCAAATAGGGCGTATTGTCGGGGCTAGGCAACTCATTTCTTTTTAGCTGCTTGCTGTGCCGTAACCTACGCCAAACAAGGATGTTTACGGCGATAAATATCACCACCGTGATACACAAACCACCCAGTAGTATGGGGTGTAGAATTTCCTTATAAGTCGGTGACAGGTGGTCCTTTTCGGTAAGTTTCATCAACCGCTTTGCCACATGTCCGTTGTACGGGAGAGGAAGTGCTGGCATTGTAGAGGTCCACGTGAAGTTCGCGAAGTAGTCTCGTTCTCTGATGATTGTCCGTAGACCAGTCACCATGGAATTCGGGGAAGTCCCGACACAACCATCTGCTGCGACGAAGATATTGGTGAAGGACGTGGACCCGTCAGGGCATGATACATTGAAGCTGTTCTTGTTGTATCGTATCCACGAGCCATTATTCATTCTGCAATTGAACTCATTATTGTCAAAGGGATAAAGCTTATCCAGACAATTTTCACTTGTATGGGAGAGAGCACCGTCTAGCACTATACCTAACTCGCATGAATCCATTAAGTTCTTATGGAATTCAAATGAGTCAGCTGTACATATTTTTCTATCCATTGCGTCTGAACAGTGAGTTAATTGATTTAAGTCTTTAATGACCGTATATGTTTCCTTGTCTGGGGAAATCAATAAGTGTCCTGTCAAACTGGATATTACTGGATTTGAGTGATTCGTCATGAAAGTCGGAAAAGGTGATATCCTGTAAGATTGCCAGGCATCAGAAGAATCAAAGGGAATTGTAATCCTAATCTTGTTATTATCTACGTTTACTGTAATTAGGCTGTAACAAAATTCTAACCTATGTTCGTCTAACAAAGGAACATAGCCTAGTTTATCCCTTCCGTTCTTCAGAATTAATTTTAAGTAACTTATAGGCAACAAATGGGGCGACAATACACCTTTAGTTGCTAACGTGATAGCTTCTACATAATCCTTGGATTTCTCAATGAAATGTGTAATTCTGTTATGTATGTGATCTATCTTTGAATCATAATACGTTAATGTTGCCAACAAATCCTGTACTTCCATAATTTGAACGCTATTATCTGAATGTTCATTTAATAAATCCATAATTTTATTGATTGAAGCCAACTGATTCCTTAGTTCTGACATAATCAATTCATCTTTATGAGTCAAGAACTCAATTTTCTTATTTTGATTACTATTTTAAGACGATTGGAAATTCCTAAACCTAAACTTGCAACAGACCCAAAGATGCTTAATGCAGCATAAATAAACGGATTCCGTCTTTCTTTATGTTCGTGTCCTACAGTCCACATCAAAAGGTCATAAGCCAAAGATCCTGTCTCGCCAGTCTTATTTTTCAAGTCATCAGATATCATCTCTGCAACTTTTAATGTTGATCCAAGCAAACTCTTAGTAGTCAAATGAAAATGTCTTCTATGCAACTCATCCAATGACGCAGAAAACCTTGAAATGGCGGTTCTTAAGCTAATGACATCATTCTCTTGAAGAAAAATTGCTTGCATATTCACTTCTACAATTACGTTGGTTGATGTAATAAAAATGTCTTCTTGTCTTTCAACTATATTGCCATATTTAAAACATATATTTTTAGTCTTAGAGCTCATCCCATACGAGAAAAATGTCTGAGCGAACAATATCACTCCCAACAACAAAAAATTCATCTTGGAAACCTGTAACGAGAAAAAATATATGTAATTACTCCTGTATTAAAAAGAAAACTATTAATCACATAAAATAGAATAAAATTTTCCTTCACTTCTTTTCCTCTCTTTTCTGTTTAATTTCTTATGTGAGCCAATGGTACTATTCTCTCATCCGTGGGTTGGGCTACGTTTCGAATTCTAAACCTATTGGCCGTTAATGTTTCCAAAATGTTAAATGGGCCTTCAAACTTAGGTGTTAGTTTATAATTGAGCCCTTTTCTGACATTGATTTGAATATAGATGTTATCACAAACGGTATATGTTTTAGTTGGTTTCGCTATTTTATCATGATTCCTTTTCATTAAGATTTGTGATTCTTCTAAATTCTTTCGAAGGATATCATATCGACTTATACTTGCATTTATACATTCTTTTAAAGGATTTGATAGATTAGTTGTAGGCGTTAATACATGGAAAGGTGTTCTAACTGGGGTACCATACAATGCTTCATGCGGTGAGATTTTAATTGATATATGATATGAATGATTCAGAGTACTCAGTGCCGCCGGTATTGCAATATCCCAGTTGGGGTCTGATCCCCCTAGTGTTACCCTCAATATATTTAATATCTTCCTATTTGCTCTTTCCACTAGCCCATTCGACTCTGGGTGATATATCATGGTATTAATCTTCTTTATGTTGAGGAGTTCACACAATGAGGTAAAAAAGTGATTATTAAATTCACCACCCGAGTCTGAGATTATCATGTGTGGAATTCCATGTTTACAAATGTAACACTCGTAAAACTTCCTAGCGCATTCAATCGCAGTTTTAGTTTTAAGCGCTATTAGTTCTGTATATCGAGTTAAAGCATCTATAATTACTAAGAGGTGCTTATTTCCTCTGTCTGACTTGTAAAATCCTGTTAACAAATCTAAATGTATTCTTTCAAAGGGTTGATTGGGCACAGGATAAGCTCCTAGGCTGACAGGTGTTTTCGTATGCCCTTTGTTTTCCTGACATGTGCGACAATTAGCTATGTGTCTTTTTATATCTGTAAGCATTGTATGCCAATAATACAATGATTTGGCTTTCTGTGATATTAATGAGAACCCAGGGTGTCCATGTAATGGATTTGAATACAACCAATTCAGGACAGTGGAAATAAGTGAGATTGGTACTACTTCCTGGTCGTTAGTTACATGTGGTGTATTGCGGGTTTTCCTTGTCACAGTCCTACACAGAATATTATCTCTGATTATATAATTCTGCTGCTTATACTTTATATATTCCTTTTCTTTATGATTGCCTTTCAAAGCATTTATAATTGTTTCTATTTTCTGATCTTTTCTTTGCTCAGTCTGTAACAATTCTGCGCTCTAGCCTAAATCTTCTTGTTCAGATAATGTTTTTACAATAGGCATGGATGTTGATATATCTATTAATTAAGCTAAAGGCTCCGTACAAGATGACACGGGGTTGCGTGATAATGCATCCACAATGATATTTGCTTTCCCAGGTAAATACCCGATTCTTGCGCCAAAATCTTGAGTGATCAAATACCACCGAGTTCGTTTAGGGCTGTGGTTGAAGCCTTTAAAGAACTCTGTTAGTGGTTTATGGTCAGTAAGAACCTTAACGGGATAACCGTAAATTATGAACTTAAAATGCACTAGCGAATTAACAATAGCTAGTCCTTCCTTGTCTATTACTGCATACTTACTTTCGGAAGTTCTCAATTTTCGAGAATAGAAAGCTATCGGGAAAAATTGTTTATCATATTGCTGAGGCAATACCCCTCTTACTCCTAAGTCATAGGCGTCTGTTACAATGAAGAATTCCTTACCGAAGTCAGGAAATTTTAAGATAGGAAAACTACACAGTTCATCTTTCAAAGTATTAAACGCCTGTTTATGTTGCTCAGACCATATGAAATCTACGCCCTTCTTCGTAAGATCAGTTAAAGGAGCAGCTATTATTGAATAGTTGCGTATAAAACGCCTGTAATATCCACTACAACCCAGAAATTGCTGTATTCCCTTGACATTAGTAGGTATGGGAAAATTACGTATAGCCGACACTTTATCATGGACTACTTTAAGACCTTGGCTTGACACCATGAAACCCAAATATATTAATTCTGTTTTGAAAAATTCACACTTACTAATCTTTACCCTTAAGTTATGTTGTCTTAATCTCTGTAGTACTAGTTCTAACTTACGTAGATGTTCTTCTAAGGTGTTGGAAAAGATTACAAGATCATCCATATAGGCATGCAATATATCCCCTAACAAGTCTCAAAACACTATGTTAATTATTCTTGTAAATGTTATAGGAGCACAACGTAAACCAAAAGGCATCCGTAAAAATTCATAATGTCCCCTGGCTGTGCTGAAGGCTGTGTATGGGATACTATCTTCTTCTAATGATATCTGGTGAAAGCCTTTAAGTAAGTCCAAACTGGTAAAATATTTATTCTGACCTAACAAAGAAAAAAATATCGTCAGTACATGGCACTGGGAATCGATCAGGGATCGTTTCCTCGTTTAGACGACGAAAGTCGACGCAGATACGCCATGTTCGATCTCTTTTCGGTACAACTATTAAAGGAAAATTATAAGGGCTGTTTGATTTTCTAATGACTCCTTCCTCTAAAATTTTACCTACTTCATCATTTATTTCATTCTGGAATTTCATAGGGAGTCTGTACGAGGGTACATATATAATTTTCTGCTTGTCCTTTAACCTTATTTGATGCTCGATCACATCTGTTTTTCCTAAGAATCCATCCGTAGTAGAAAAGACATCTTGATATTTAGTTAAAAGTTCACAAATTTTCTGCTGAATTTCTTCGTCTTGAATGTCCTTACTGATTTTATTTTTAATAGATCGCAAAAGGGATTCATCCGCAACTGATTGAGAGTGATTGATTTCAGCAACGGTAAGAATACGATGTTTATAAACTTCTACATCCAAGATATGTTGATTTTTGTGAATTACTAAAGTGTTATTTAAATGATTACGGACTTCGATATTACATTGCTGATGTGAGCCTACTGTATAAATAGCTTGTGTGACAGACAATCCGTTAGTTTTCAAAGTATCGGAAAGGATTGATATTTCAGATCCCGGTAGTGTTTTGTTTATTTGCACTATTAAATTCGAGGGTATGTTGGGTTCGATAGATTGCGTGCAAGATGATATTACGGGTGAACGAGAATTCTGCTGGGTCGTGTATATTATTTCTTTATTAGTGAGACAAGTTATTGGTTCTTCAACGTACGTTACGGTTACATTTGTCGTCCCCTTTTTATCCAAAACTGACTTTAAGGTATTAGAAGACTTATGGAATTTCCCTTTGATATACACGCCGTGCTTGGCAGGAGCTAAGATAATGTTCTGATTTCTCATAGATGGGTATCCTATAATTACAGCTGGATACATATTAATGTTTTTTACAACAACTAATGTATCGGCAAATGTGCGATTACCGACTCTGAACTGAATATGAGTTATGCCTATGACGTTTAATTCATTATTTCCAATACCTGAAAGTCTAATTCCTGATTTTTCAATCGGAAAGTTCGAAAACAAAAATGATGAGTTTTCAAATCCATAATATTACGTGGACTACAGGAGTCAAAAAATAACGTAAAGGATTTGTGTTCTAAATTTACAGCATATAAGGTTGGCCGTAACTCATTTTGGCTTATAATTGTATGAATTCTTTGCAAATCTACGGGAGCATGCACTGTTTTACTTAATTCGGCTGTGTGTTTCATAGGAAAATCTATTGTCTGATGTTGACATGATTAACCTTGACCCAACATCACTCTCTTCCCCTCTAGAGTTAACTATGTGGTATTTGCTTTGCTCTGCACATTCTGAAAATTAGTCTGACCTTGCGATGTCTGGTTTGACGGCCCAGGCTCAGCGATATTTGAAGAAGTGTTTGTTTGTTTCGGACTCTGA